>NW_016189713.1:0-1474 GCF_001687245.7 Rhagoletis zephyria
AGGTGAAAAGTCTGAAATGAAGGAATGTGCCCGAAGAAATTTACTATTTGCCTGAAATAATATTTACACAAAATCGAGTAGGTTGATGTAATTTTTCTACAAATTTATTTTACAGATGAATGTGGCCTTTACATTGCTTTTGGCTCTGTTCGGCAGATTAGCTATTGTGTACGCTTTCTGGCAAAAACCAGTCGAATTCAACTATCACTCTAAGGAAACATTCGCTATGACGGCCAATGAAAACACTAGTAAATTAGAAGATGGATAAACTTTACAATCTCATCATGAACACAACGTTGTACTCTCATACACATATACTTTATATGTACATATGCATTCNTCAGTTCATGGTTAAGAGCGGTGTTTTGTAGGTGAAAAGTCTGAAATGAAGGAATGTGCCCGAAGAAATTTACTATTTACCTGAAATAATATTTACACAAAATCGAGTAGGTTGATGTAATTTTTCTACAAATTTATTTTACAGATGAATGTGGCCTTTACATTGCTGTTGGCTCTGTTCGGCAGATTAGCTATTGTGTACGCTTTCTGGCAAAAACCAGTCGAATTCAACTATCACTTTAAGGAAACATTCGCTATGACGGCCAATGAAAACACTAGTAAATTAGAAGATGGATAAACTTTACAATCGCATCATGAACACAACGTTGTACTCTCATACACATATACTTTATATGTACATATGCATTTAGTAATATAGCAGATATTGTAGAATTATGAGGTTATCTGCTTAAAAATTAATATTCTCTGGTGTTTTTTGTTGTAAACTGAGTAAAAAATGTAACCAGATAACTTAATAACCAGGCAGGCTGAATACCCCAAATAAATAAATAAATAAATGTAAATGTTTTGTAAAGATCAGGTCAGGACACAACGCGGAGGGACCTACAGTTTTGACCAGGGCTTAAACCTAGGCCCTGCGGAGTGGTAGCGCGCGCGCACTGCTAACCCCTACACCACAGCCTATCGAATAGTGAAAACAATAAGAAAAATGTTTATAAGTTTCACACCTTGTATAAATTCGCCTTGGCTGAAACATACTAGATATTAAAATTTTTTTTTGTATGCTATGTAATTATTTATTGAATCTTTCTTTCGAAACTGACAATAGGTTTTCAAATCTTATAGGCGACATACACAGTGCGTCTGATTCGCGTGTTATTTGTATACGTGTTGACTCCCCTTCGACTAAACACAGATGAATTACTCAGAGTCATGTCGGTGTAACTAAACATATTTATTTTCACAAACATATCCAAACCGACTCAGGAGTCAGACACACGGTGTATGCCGCCTATTACAAACTACCATTAAATGTAAAATTTCTGCGGCAATGCTTAAACATTTTTTATTTTTTCATACATATGTATACATTTATTACAGTTGTTGCGGCTGCCGGAATGGACAAGATTCAGAGTAGCAGGTTCGCTGGATATCGTGCTGGGCAGGCGGTCTG
>NW_016189713.1:1574-3886 GCF_001687245.7 Rhagoletis zephyria
GGTGTACACAGACTTTTGCTGTTAAGTGTAGCTTAACTAAATATTATGGTTGACATAATGTTACCATTAATGTTACCAATAACGTGTTTTTTGGAAATATTTTAGCAGTTGCCCCATAAACTAGAGAAGTACATATTAAATAAACAGTTTACCATTAGTTTTAGGGGCTGAGAAAATCGAAAAAATATAGTATAGTACATTTGTGCATCTGTTGCCAGCTTTCGCATGGACAGGATGAGTAACATTGATGACAGCGCAACTAGCAACATATGAGTTTCAACCGCCCAGCCCTGCATCCCTTTTGCAGTAGTTCAGAGACAGTTATGAAATTCGTAGGGCGGAATTAGCGCTTTGCCACACTGTCTCTAAATTCTGCTGCAGGGACAGATACGCGGGTAGGAGGTTTTACTTGTTCGGGAACCCGGGTAGTGGGCTAGGGGGTAATCATGATCCGGGTAGTGAATAGCGCAACCTTCGCTTTCATATCAAATAAATTGATTGAGAAGAATTTTTATTTNGGACAGATACGCGGGTAGGAGGTTTTACTTGTTCGGGAACCCGGGTAGTGGGCTAGGGGGTAATCATGATCCGGGTAGTGAATAGCGCAACCTTCGCTTTCATATCAAATAAATTGATTGAGAAGAATTTTTATTTCCCCATCAGTACCTAAAGGTTTCTCACTGAGAGCAACCAGTAAAGCATTGTTAAAAACGTTTCNTCCCATCAGTAAAGGTTTCTCACTGAGAGCAACCAGTAAAGCATTGTTAAAAACGTTTCGGTTAATCTAAGACTGCGGCCATAGGTATTATTATGCGAGCATTTGAATTGGTTAATAGTTTTCTTCGATCTCTGAAATAAATACATTGGGCACGTAAAAACTTCATACACTCAGCGAAGCTGGTGGGGGGCAAACTAGTACTAAAATTAAAATAAAATTTATTCTAAAATGACTGGAAAGACTTTTACTTTAACAAAATCTCTCAAAACTGNCGGTTAATCTAAGACTGCGGCCATAGGTATTATTATGCGAGCATTTGAATTGGTTAATAGTTTTCTTCGATCTCTGAAATAAATACATTGGGCACGTAAAAACTTCATACACTCAGCGAAGCTGGTGGGGGGCAAACTAGTACTAAAATTAAAATAAAATTTATTCTAAAATGACTGGAAAGACTTTTACTTTAACAAAATCTCTCAAAACTGATTCGCATTGTTGGTTTGGCTATACAAATCCTTTACAAACCACAAATACTACAAACTTACCTCAATGATAAATTTAACATCGTTGAAGTTTTTCAAAGACAATGCCATTATTGCTAAATTCTCTGGTGAGCCGAGCATCTGCGGTATAATACTCCTTTCGTTTAAGCGATTAAAGTCGCGACGAGACTTCAGTTCATCCACTGGATTGCGCTCAGCGTCTTCTGCTGTAGTGACACTACTAATCATTATATTTACATTGCTCGGATTCTGTTCACACACTTGAAATGAAGGACGTGCCATCCCGGCCGCACCACTAATTGTGGCGCGTCGTTTCTTTCTTGCTGCTTTGCGCCGTGACAAACTAGCATAATTGCTGCGGTCACGACTGTCATCATCGCTGGAGGATTTTTCTACGGCATCTTCATGCACATGCACCAGTTGCAGCAATTCTTCGGGCTCTAGTCTGTACTTCTGCTGTATATTTGCCAATGTAAAGGATTTGTCAAATTTTTCCAATACAGAATATTTCCATAATGCCTCAGTGATTACATCAACGATTCGTTGAAAGCGAATTTGTACCCGTTCTGAGGCAAGCTTGTAATCTTCTGAATGTATTTTTTTCGTTATAAAATTTCGCAGAAAACCAAATATAACACGTAGTGCACTCCCACAACAAATAAAACCATGACGGCCGCTGGCAGCGGAAACTGATGTTGAACGGATCGATGCTGTATGTGTTTCCATGGCAGCTTCAGCCGTATTGCTAGTGTCGCTTGAGTATGCAGAGTGGCTACGATTTGCACGATATGTAGAGAAACATGCATTAGAAGACTTTCTTAAATGCTCCCAGCGCAGAAATATCAGTTGGAAAATATCCTCGATAAGTGCGCACAACATATCTACGTTAAGAATTTTGCGCAGCATCCCGTTTAACTGCTGAATCTTACGGTCGTAATATTTGTCCAAATCATAATTTTCGCCGGGTAGCATTATTTCACACACAGTGGATAATGCTGTATAATAATTCAATGTCTCCATTTCAAGTTCATAAAGACATTTCATATTTGTAAGCTTCATTTGCCATTTACGTGTGGTCTCCAACAAGCGCC
>NW_016189714.1:0-3886 GCF_001687245.7 Rhagoletis zephyria
ATAAATTTTTGGAAAATGGGCGTAGCCACATGTGTATATCTTGGTAACCTCTGCACCGATTTCTTGCAAACTTNACTGCGCTATTTTAGTAACTACTGAAGATAATTCACTCAAAAGTGATATTTACAATAATTTTTAGACGAAAAATAAGAATATTATAAATTTTTGGAAAATGGGCGTAGCCACATGTGTATATCTTGGTAACCTCTGCACCGATTTCTTGCAAACTTGGCATAGTTGTTGGCCTTGGTACAGCATACCAAATGGCCGAAAATTTTTGAATCGGACGCCCACATTTCATATAACGGTAATTTAGAGAAATGCGAAATCTTCGATAAATCAGTAAATATTAAAGCTAATTTATTCAAAATTTATGCTTGCAACAATTCTTTACCAATACGTTTATGATAAAATTTTGGAAAATGGGCATGGCACCGCCAACTTATGATCACATACATGTACCTCGGTAACCGTTATACCAATTTGTACCAAACTCGGTAAGGTTATTCTGCTTGCCGCATAAAAGCAAAACGTTGAAAACTATTGAAATCGGACTAAAATTACGACCGCTTTTCATATAACGGTAAATTTCAGAAATGTGTACCATGTAGCGGTAGCTTTCGGAAAGGTGAAATATTTGGACGGTTCGGTTCAGCGGTTCGAACCATTTGTGCACTTTTGGATTGGTTCGTCAAAGCGTTTTTTTGCTCTTTGCACCGGGGTTTCGGTTCGGTTCAACGGTTCGGCAATAAAAAAAACCGCGTATCGAAGAAAGGTCTTTATTACAAGCGGATCTAAGCGACGTGGTTAGTTGATGTAATGCAAACTATATGCCACTAAACCTTAAAAAATGTAAGGTTATGTGTTTTTCTCGAAAGGAAGTTCAACCAACTGTTTGTTCAATTTCAAATCTCGGATTAGCATTATATTTTTTAAACCATACTTTGTTTGTTTTATGAGGAAAAATTTGTGCGAATAAATTTGATTTGTTGGCAGAAAAGCTGAGAAACTCATCATACCAGTTGTTTTGAATACGATTTCGAATGCTTCTTAGAGCTTACACCCTTATTACCCGTTATGACAGTTTTAGCTAGTTCGTCAGCCTTTTCGTTTCCAACAATACCCTTATGACTAGGGGTCCATATCACAGTCACGTTGTAAAATTCAGACTCGTGAATGAGTTTGTGAATCTCATTTATGTAATGATTTTGAGTCCTGTCTTTTGTTAGAAGTGTGCAGGCTATTAGACTGCTCGTAAAAATAATTATTCTGGAATAGTTCTCCTCTTTGGCTATTTGTAGTGCTTTGAATATAGCTATTATTTCACCAAAACTAGATGAGAATCTAAAACTAATTTTATAAGCATACTCTTTTTCGTTAGAGAAATTGTAAATACCGCATCCTGTGGCAAAATCACCAACAGAAGCGTCTGTAAACATAATGCGAAAATCAGATCTTTTGTAATCATTCAAAATAGCAGTGTATGTGGACTTTATAAGGTCGGAGGATAAGATCCTCCTGACCGGACATCAAAAATATCTTTAAATTCATTAAAAATTACGCTATAGCTAGAGTTGACATTTGGAGAATTGTAAATTGTTTCCTTAAAGGATTCGTCCGATAGTAAATTATTAACCAATTCTTTTGCTGTGCCATTTAGCTCTATCAGCCGGTGGCAGTTCGTTTGCTAAAGCATAGATAAGAGGATAGGGGTTAGACCAAGACTTCTTCTGAGGAAACTATTTTGATATATCTGAATCTTTTAGTTTATTGTTTTGGGGCAGTAAGAAGTGGGGGTCCTGGACGGATAAAGACGCACTGATATGCCTGCCAAGAAATTTTATGCAATGTACTTGTTGAATGGCTAGATTTTGCCACTGAATATCAACTGTAGCTTGTTGGTTCCTGCATAGATACATGACTTTAGTTTTATCAACATTGAATGAGAGATTTAGACTATTACATATGACGGAGAGTTCGTTGATTTTTTGGGTGAGACTTGCTCTAGCAAGATCAGCATTTTCATGGTAGGACATTATGAGAAAGTCGTCGCCAAATTGGTACATTCTGGTGTTAGACTCTGGAATTTTCTGAAAGAAAGGAAGTTTGTAATCCATTCAATATATGTGCTATGTATACCTGCCAGAGACATGATTTCTTTGAGTTTACGAATATTTACACAGTAATAAGCGTTGCTGATATCAGATGAGAAGAATATGATTTTGTAGCCCTGTTTTTTTAAAACCGGCGCATCATGTAGCAAATGGTTGATACATGCCGTAGCCTTCTATATGCAAAGGAGAGTTTAGGATACAATTCTTGTTCTTCAAGAAAGTTGGATAGTCTATTTTTTATGCAGATGTTAATGCATTTGATAAACACAGATTAAAGATGGTTAAATCCTTATCTTTTTCGGGTATAGGGACAATTTTGATACTCCTCCACCTATCCGGAATTCATCAGATAGGGATTGAAGCATTTTATAGGTAACCAGATCACTGCCACCGGCTGAAAGGCCTTTTTTAGCATGAATTACATTGTACAGTTCTTCAAAAGTTATGGCTAAGTTATGCATGGGCAGAATTTTCTTATTTATAGGCATAGTGTAGTTATGCGAAGGAACTTGATTCTTTAGCAGAGTTAGAAAGTCCTTGTCATTATCACAAGACCACTGGGAAGTATTTCTATTTTGATAATCTCCTCATAGGGCTTTTACAAATCTCCAAGCGTCTTTAGTCGACGGGGCGTCATTTAGTTCATTAATTTTATTTTCAAAGCTTTTTTTCGCTTCTTTGACTTTGTCTTTCCAGTCTTTTTTGCAATCAATCAGTTCTTGAAAATGTGGGGACGGCGTTGTTTTGCAGTTTTTAAAAGCTATTTTTAAAAATCTGAAGGCTTTGTCAAGGGATTCGTTCCACCATGCTTTAGGGCTTCTGTTGGGGCTAAGAGTGTGAGTAGCTTCTACTATCTCGGCTTGAAATTTAGAATGTATATCATCAACATTCGGTTAAAAATTTATTTGTCAAAGATTGTTAATTAGATTTTTTTGGAGAGAAATCTGTGACCTGCTATAGTAATGTTAGCTGATTCAATAACTATAGGCAAATGGTGACTTCCACCCAATCTGATTGGGTCAGTCTTCCATTGGAAAGGAATGCAACTGTTTGTAAAGCTTAGATCATGAACAGAGCCATTGGAAGCTAGAATGTCATTTTTGAATGTTTGCTAACCATCATTCAGATGCGAGAAGTTGTGTTCTTCCATGATGTTTTGGAGGTTACTCCCACGACAGGAAGATACGCTATCTCCCCACACTCTTGCCCATGATCAACACATCTTCATAGTTTTCGAGAAAGCTCAGAAGTTTATTTATTTCACTTTTGTAAGGTAACCCGGTTTCGAAACTTTTAATTCTAAGTTATATGAAATACCCTGTTAATTTCGTATGTTCAATGTATAGTATTAAGACAAGATAGAAAAATGACAGAANTCAACACATTTTCATAGTTTTCGAGAAAGCCCAGAAGTTTATTTATTTCACTTTTAAAGTCAGCAATAGGTATATTTGGCTGAAAGTAAACAGCGCATATCACTAGATTAGGGTTTATATTTTTGGTGCGAACTATAAGTATGTCAAAAATGGATAAAAAGTTGACTTTTTGATATTTTATGTGTTTTTTAAGAACAATGGCCACCCCGCCATATCCGTCGTCTCTATTTTTTTCTATAACATTAAAATTTATGATGTTTCTGTAGTGAGGTTCGTTAGAACTGAATATTTCACTAAGATACGCTACGTCGAAATCATGTTTGTTCAAATAATATTCAATTGCGTTCATATTAGCTTTGAGGGATTGGCAGTTGTATTGTAAAATTTTCATGGTCA
>NW_016189717.1:0-3885 GCF_001687245.7 Rhagoletis zephyria
CTGGCGAAAACGTTGGGCCAAATGTTTCAATAAAAAAATTAATTTTGGGTGGGGCGAAGTTCGCCGGGTATGCTAGATTAAATAATTACAAATTTTAACTCTCAATATTCTGTGAATATTTAAAAAAGAAATAATGTACGCAGACCTTTGCTGTCAAGTGTAGCTTAACTAAATTTTGTATTTTGCATTCAATTTTATACGTACGCAGATATGTATAAAAATGACATTAATGTTACCAATAACGACTTCTTTTGAAATATTTTAGCAGTTGCCCTTTTAACTATGTAGAGAACAACCACATGATCAAGTGTGAAAAGCAGCGGAATAGCTGCGCTTGATTGTGTTGGCTTAACAAATGAAAAAGTGGAAAAAAGCAACGATAATTTACAAGACGAACTTAGCACAGTGCGCCGGCAACTGGCTGAGTCAGTCGGATCGTCGGTTCGAATCCTACTGAAAGAAGTCTGATGAGGAAATGTGGTGATTTCCGAAATAGCTATCACTTCAACAATTTTTTCAAAAAATAAAAATAAAAATTATTGTTGCTTGTCCACAATAGTTTTTCATTTAAAATCGGCCTCGAGCTCAATAAAAATTGTTGAGTAGATAATTACATATTAAATAAACGAAAACCGTTTGTTATTAGTTTTAGGGTCTAGGAAAATCTAAAAAATATAGTATATTACATTTGTGAATCTTTTGTCAGATTTCACATGGCCAGGTTGAGTTACATTGATGACAGCGCAACTAGCAACATATGAGTTTCATACGTCCAACTCTGCATCCCGTTTGCAGTAGTTCAGAGGCAGTTTTGAAATTTATAGGGCGGAACTAGCGCTTTGGCAGACTGTCCCTAAATTTTGCTGCAGGGTAATTTCATTTAAAGAAATGGCGTGCCGTCCATTCCCGCTGTAGCGTATGAAATAGTGCATATATTTAGGCGCAATATTTAACTTGTTCTGGTGGGGCGACATCTACCTCTAGAATTCTTCTAATTGTATGTCTTTGATATGATACCTACGACGAGGTTGATATCTAGACTAGGTTTGCCATAAATACATTGGCTATATTTATAGTATAAATAGTGGTCTGGACACACAACATTGCATATTGATAAAAGTGTGGTAAAAAATCAACGGTTATTTGGATAATTGGCAGGGTTGCACAATCGGTACTTTTAGTTGCAGTTGTATTTCTTATGCAACCTTTTCAACTCATTATGAAATTAGTGAAGCAAAATATTAGTCACTCCTAATTCCTCACAAAAAAACCAACTGAAATTCCCCACAAAAAACGGTTCATTCCCCGATTCCCCACGCAAACTGAAATACTCGCAAATCGGGGAATTCCCCACGAGTTGGCTTCCCTGATTCCAATAAATGAATGCCTGGCGCTTAAACGCTTTCTATGTGTTGGCCGCGCTTCTTTAAAATTCGTGTTCTGCGCGTAGAAGAGGTAGAAGTACATTCGAAGGTATGCCATCGCACAAGGGTGTTGTAACTTTGTTCACATAGCGGTTGTTTGTAACGGGAAAAACGAATCGAGATAGATATAGACAAATGTATATATAAATGTTCAGAATGAAAAGAGAAATCGATTAAGCATGCACGATAGCTCGAGTAAAAATTGAGATATCTAAACGAAACTTAGTACGTGTACTTCTTTCAGGCGTAGGACGGATGGTATTGAAAATGGGCAAAATCGGACAATAACCACGACTACCTCCCATATACGGTAGTTTTCAGAAATACGATACGATATTTTAGTAACTACTTAACCTATTCACTTAAAATTTATATTTACAATGATATTTTGACGAAAATCAGGAGTATTATAAATTTTTGGAAAATGGTCGTAGCCACGCCCACTTATGATTACATGTGTATATCTTGGTAACCGCTCCACCAATTTCTCCCAAACTTGGTACAGTTGTTGGGCTTTGTTCAACATACCAAATGGCTTAACATTTTTAAAATCGAACAATAACCACGCCCACATCCCACACAGTAAAGTCAGTAAATACTCAAGCTAATTTATTCAAAATTAATGCTTGTAATATTTTTTAGCTAAAAATACGATTATGATAAAATTTTGGAAAATGGGCGTGGCACCGCCCACTTATGATCACATATATGTATCTCCGTAACCCTTCGACCAATATGTACCAAACTCGGTATGATTATTGTGCTTACCACCTAAAAGCAAATCGTTCAAAATTATTGAAATCGCCTAAAATTGCGGCCACTTTTCATATAACGGTAAATTTCAGAAATGCTTGAAGCGTTAGTTTTCGGAGAAGTAAAAAACTATAATTAATACTCGCGCCAAGTATTTAATGTTCGGCTCCGCCCGTACTTAAACTTTCTTAGACTTGTTTGTTTTAATTTTGATCTAAGAAAACTTTGTAATAATTTTGCCTTGCTGTTTTTTAAATAAAAAGCTATCCTTCCTGTTAATAGTTTGGTTTGAGTTTTTTCGTCATGACTTCATACCAAAATAAGCATTTTCACTGTATTAAAACTATATAAAATAAAACCGGTCTATCCGGTTTTTTCTTAATTTCAAAACCGGCAACCGATTTTTTCAAATTCCAATTTTTCGAATAACTCGAGACCCGGTTTTGGAAAAAAGCCGAGTAATCAAACACCCTAGTGATTATGCTAAATAGAATGGTAATTCTGTTATCTCTGCCAGGATTTCTGGACAAAAAAATAAGGAATCTATGTTCTTTGTTCCGTTTATTTCTTTTCTGTGAAAACCATTAGATTAAAGCATCTTAAAATACCACTGGTGGTTCCAAGGCTACTTTTGGTAATATAATATTGAAGATTATGTGCTTATGAAGTAGGTACGTAGACGACGCATGTGTATTTCATACAGGCATGCGACTGTGGCGACCCCGAATGAAATAATGTATTCTGTTGATAATAGGTGCAAGTACTGCAAAATTTCATGTTCCTAGCTGCATAAATGGAGAAGTTATAACGAAAAATCTCATATCTGAACAATCAGTTGTATGGGAGCTATATGTTATAGTGGTCCGATTCTTCCGGTTCCGACAAATGATTAATACATTATAAAAATACACCCACTTACCAAATTTGATCCGGATATCTCGAAAACTGAGAGACTAGATTGCATACAAACAGACAGACAGACAGACAGACGGACAGACGGACAGACGGACAGACGGACATGGATAAATCAACTCAGCTCGACGTTCTGATCAAATAAGTATACATTTTAATGGGTCTATCTCTTTTTGTTCTGGTACTTACAAACATCGGACCAAAGTTATAATACCATTTCATGCTCATGAAAGGTATAAAAAGGGAAAAGTCAAGCGGAGTGGAGGAATAGATTTCAATTTTTTTCAAAAACCGGAGTAAATTTAATCTGATCTTAGTGAAGTCCAAACATCTAGTAGGGAACGAATTTTTTACATTTTAACGCTAATGACCCAGAGATGGCGGGAAAACACAGGGTTGTATCAGACCTTCCACGTGGTTTCGGGTTGGTTAGCTTTTACCCATCTCAGTGAAATGGTTAAGTGCTGTCATTTTTATATGGCGAAACTACGCTAAATCAAGTGGGTTATCGGGATAACCAACTCAACAGCCATAACTACGTGGTTACCTCCAGTGGGGACATGGTATAAGCATCAGAAAATGTAACCCTTTCTTAGAATAACCAGTGGTATTTCACCATGTTTAATTTTAATGGATTTCATATAAAAAACAAAGTTTACTTAAATCCTTTTGTCCGGAATTCCGAGCAGAGAACACACAGAATTTCCATTCTACTTACCATAATCTTAAGACATCTACCTATTTACGGTGAGTATTATATTATACATACGTTTTATAATATATTTTTAACATAAAT
>NW_016189719.1:0-3885 GCF_001687245.7 Rhagoletis zephyria
TTTGAATTTTCGTTTATTGATAAAATTAACGTTAATGTGCAGCCCTGTTATTGGGACGAATCCAGAATATAGGAGGACAAAAATATTTACTTCATATGACAGATTTCAATGAAATTTAATATCCAGGGGTTTTCGTTCTCAATGATTTCGAAATTGATATAAAATTTTCAAAATTCAAAATGGCGGATACAATATGGCGGGAGATATCTTAAAAAATGTATATGTAGATAGTTATGAAGCTTGGTATCCATAGATTTTCGTCGTCATTGGTTTCGAAATTCGTATTCAATTTTCGAAAATAAACCAAAAATAAATATTTGTTTTTAAAAACTTGAAATAAGCTTTTTAACCGATTTCACCTTCACAAAAAGAGAAAGGTTATCAATTCGTCGGAATATTTTTATTTTTTTTTTATATATGTTAACGCATAACTTTGGACCACGTTAACCGATTTATATAATTCCTGTTAAGTTTAAGTCCGATCATCGGGTCATGTAGAAATTTACGATAATCTTAAATTTGTATATGAGAATTGAAGTCGGTTTTGTTTTTGTTTAAAAATTACTTGTTGCTATAAACATTTAATTGGGGCATGTAAAACTAGCCCTATTGAAAAATTATTCCAATAGCTCCCTTAGATCAGATTAAAACTATTAAAAACAGTGACTATTCAATTTGCAATTAGGAAGAGTTGAGAAAAGCAAAGTAATCTGACTTTTGTTTACTTTTTGTATTTGCTTTGACAATACTTGGAAGTACGAGTATTATCGATACTTTTTTGCAAATATGAGTACTGGCATCGCGTCTTTTTTAGGGTATTTTATATGAGTACTAGTATCGATACTTTTCTAAAAAGTTCTATCACTACATGGGCACCCTTTCCAACCGAGTTATGCCGTTTTTTCTCCGAATCTCTGGCTGCAGAGCACCTAGCACACTTAGCTATCCTCTTCTTGACCGACTGACAGAAACCAACCCAATAGAATCTGTTCTTTATCCTCCCAATTATTTTCTTGGTTTCCAGGTGCCTTCCTTTTGTACCTCTGTGGAACTCTTGCCTCACACCTCCTCCCTAGTTGGACGTTTCCTCAGCTCTAATCCGCGCACTAGGCGTGCCGTATTTCCCTCTTCCCGCGATATCAACTTCTTTGAATGGACATGTATAATCCCTCCCTGGATTTCAGGCTTTATTGCTTTGCTTCGTTTGCTTCCTCTGCTGCCACGAACACTTCGGACCCCACTCACAACTTGCAAAGCTGCTGCCATTTCCGTCTATCGGCATATCTCCCTTGGAACATAGGCTCTCTTCCGATTAGAAACACTTCCTGTCAAACATCTAACTGGCTTGCCATGACCACTTCCTTGAGGTGACTTCCTCTTTTTCTCGGGGTTGGCGGAGCGGCCACTCTTTTCCTGTACCGCGGAACAGCTTTCATCTCCTGTTTTATAGATTTTTGATTTCTGGGTTTCTTGGGAAAGAAACAGGGAAGAATACGATCGACTTGAGTGTTTTCAGTATCTCATTCATCACGTCCGTTGTTTCCACTTGCACTCGGTGACCCTTATGTGCTGGTCTACTTAGTCTGCGTTCAAACACGGAAACTCGAGTGTCTTATTATCGGCGATTTCTCTTTTGGTGTTGCTCTTTGCATTCACACACAGCCGTGAATCGCCAACTTGAATTACTCAGACGAACGAGAGCACAAAGCGTGTTTCCCGAGTACGGGCGACTCGGTACCCGTCCCCTTTCCTCGTCGCTCTCTCCCCAACAAGCTTCGAGTTTCCGCAACAAAAGTTTTCGTGTCTGAACGTCGACTTAAAGTTATTGTAAACGATGAGAGTAATTCTGGTGAGAATAGGAATTCCCTCTCATAAGAATGGATAATTATACTCTTCGTTCAGTAAATATCCATCTTCAATAGGTTCATTCCTTATCTTTTTGGACTAAAATCTGAAAAGTGTCAAAATGCCAGAGCGTAAGCAAAATGCGCTCACTAAAAGAGAGTAACAGGAAAAGTAAAGGAACGCAAAAAAACCAAATTTTTAGTCCAAAGAATGGCAACAACAAAACTAACGTCAAATAAGAACAGAAATGTATGTACAAAACACATTCACACAAGCACAAGCACAATAAACACTTGCTATATCAATTATTTTTTGCCTCCTTCCAATTTCAATTCATTTCTTTTACTTTTTAGATTATTCTCACTTTTTGCGTATTCTTTAATTTCCGTTAATTTAAATTCAGTTGAGTTTGACACTTTTCAGGATTTTGCCAGAAAAAATTCTTCTGACTAAATCTGACTACTTCGGACTGATGAGAGTCGCTCTCACTGACTGTTGCTCTCTCATTTTTGCTGTCATTTCCGAGTTAAGGAACGCTTTTTGGACTAAATCTGACTACTTCGGACTTTTTCTGACTATTTCTGGGAGATAAGGAACGCGCATAATACTAATGAGGCGGTGAGAGTGAGAGTGAAATCCTATCCTTATTAGAATTTTTCTCATCGTTTACCAGAACCTTAAGGAGCGCTGGCATTTCGTGTGTCTGGCTTTCAGCAAATGTTGGCTTTGGATTCCCATAGGTCGATAGCTTGGTGTACATGTCCCGCAATCCGTTGATGAATCTTTTGATTGTTACCCTTTCGAGGTGTTCACCAGATACGTCTCTCAATTTCGGAAGGGAATACCTGCAGAGTCAACTTGGCTGTTTGGTAGTGGTTCTCCAGCTCAATGTGGTAAATCGTCCGCCTGTGATCGCTATTGTAACGCCTGAGAAGCGTCTCAACCTTTCAGATACGAGTTGTCGCTTCTTATACATTTACGTTCTTTACGTTACGTCATTGATCTTCAAAACAAGTGGCAGCCTCGAATTATTACATTAACTGCCTTACCATCTAATCGCAGGATAAAGCAGTTAATAGCGGCTTGACGTTTCACATTTTGTTTATTTGAATTGGAAAACCATTTATTTCTTCGTGTTTGTCCAATTTGCAATTTCTCGGGATGGCTTTCTCCCAATCCCTCGATATTGGTAACAGCACTTTACTAAACCTAGACAGCCAAGCGCGACATGCTATAAACCAAGGATTAGTGGACAAAGACCAGAACGGTGGCCATGATTCTCCGAAAAATGGTGAGGATGCCGCTGAAGTAATAGAAGAATCGCCAACACGCGAACAAAGTTCCAAGCAATATGGAAACGTTGCTGGTATGAGTATGTTTAGCCGGTCACGCACACAACGGCTACGACGTGGTAGCAATAGCAACACGTCTAATGCACTTAACTCGGAGGTAAAGGATCGACGTCGCTTACGTAAAAGTAAATCAGATTCCACTTTACCCAAATCCGAATATTCAAATGCAAAGGCAAAAAATGAGAACTATACCGAATTGTTTCGAAGTGGCTTCACGTTTTCAATAGAAGAGCACCCTAAAAGTAGCAGTTTTGAAGAAGGTTCCGTCTTGCGTGTTTCACAAATAGAAGCTGCGTTTGTAGGAATAGAAGAGGAAAATCTAGATACATCCCAAAATAAAGAAAAATGTAGTTTTCGTGATGCAGACTCGCTAGTAACCGATTTAGAGATCCCAATATTTTCCGAAGATTTTAAAAATCTTATAGAACCAATTGACGAGGATGAGGATGAGTCTGTTCAAAATTCACTTCCGGAATTACCAATTGATGGCTCCAATGATATATCGAAAAATAATGAAATGACTTCAGAACCTGAAATACACCAATTGGATAATAGTAGATTTGTGTATTTAGATCTGCATAATTCAGAGGCAAATCAACAACTAGCAAAAGAACTGGAACAAAGTCGTCGTGAACTTGGAAAAGTAAAAGAGACATTGGAAACAGCCCCTTTAAAAAAAGAAAAGGCT
>NW_016189720.1:0-3177 GCF_001687245.7 Rhagoletis zephyria
AGCAGCAATGATCAACGTCTGGCTATAAAGAGGAGCGATGCTCAAATAACTAAAAGACTATATATAGGTCTGACCTTTAATAAGATAAGAATTACGTAAGTATCCGAGATTCAAATGTTTTTAAAAAACGGGGTGCTTTTTTAAAAAATAACAGTGTTCTTATCCGATTCCGCTGACAGCCACGACTTTGAAAACAGAATTTNACGGATTGTTCAAACCAGTCGCAGAAGAAAGTATTAAAAATGAACTACAAAAACTAAAATCGAAAAACGCTGATGAAGTTACAGATTCCCCAAATTCTGAAACAGCCAAAGGAATGACAATGGAGAACTATTTTTAAAAAGCTTTAGAAAAACCTGACACATCTGGTTTGGCTTTGTAAGCGCTGTTCAAACAACGAACAAACGGTACTTTTTGGTTTCCAGAATTTAGTGATAATAAAAAATATAAATAAAAAAAGCAAATAAACCTCTTATATCTTCTTTATTTTTTACCTGCGCCAAATTTATTATCGTTGAAATCAGCGTAAAAAGTTCTATCAATCGGCATTATTGGTCATTTTATGGCTAAACGTCGCTATTGTAGACTTTTTCTAGAAAATTACGCAAACGTGATACCAACGAATATTAATATGAAGAATTTTTGGTTTTACTACTAATATAACAAGAAACTGTAGAGTTAGCAACATTCTGCACAAGTAAATGAGCCGATTTTATGTGTGGGAGAGAGAAGACTGTTTTATTACAAAACCTTTCTATTATTGAATCATGCGGCCCAACTGTTCGAGTGGAAGAGTAAACTGGATGAGTGTTCAGAGCAGACGTTTGAATGCGATGTTAAGCTCACTGAGTAACTCTACGGGTTTAACGCGCATTAGCCTGTGAATACCTTAAGCTAAATGCAAGGAAATACGTACTCTAAAAAGACTAGCGAAAAATACTAAAGGTAAGGTAAAGGTCTAACCCTGTTATTAAAGAAAGTAAAAAAATAAGAAAAAAGTAGGGTACAAAGAGTTAATTTAAAAAAAAAAAAATGGAACAAACTGAATTATTCCAGAAAATGTAAACGCCATCTTCGTATCTAGTCTTGAGAAAATTAGATGTCAAATCGACAAATTATTCTAGTTCCCGGTATCTAGATATGTACTAGAAAATTTTTCATAGTTTAAATGCTTTTAAGAATTTCTTTTAGTAAAATGTCATCCGTATCATTTCGTTTCTATACTCTTCACACTACCAATTGTATGTGGAATTCTACCAGGGGAAGTAATAAGGATACATTTTCGAAACTATCGTATAAAAATCTTTGGCTCATAATTTTTGTACATAATAGTACATTTCCACTGCACTGAAATCTTTGGAAAAACTTCTATTCCAGGCAAAAAACGTCTATTCCAGCAAAAAGGTACCTTTTCTCAGATATATTTTATGAGTAAATTTTTTTTTTAACGAGATTAACTTTCTTGAAATCTTTTCTAGTGAATGGTCTGTGTTAAATACCATTCATCATTAAACATGTAGTTTGGAGTATATGATTATAAGTTAATAGTTAACTTATGATAAAAAAATAAGTAAACTATTTAGTTCATAAGGAATACCTACATAGCCAAAAGTATCAATATGAGTAGGTAATTCAACAGACCATGCCTTCTAGCTTTGCGACGATGCAGAAACAAATGATTGGGGACTCGCGTACACGAACGTCATGGTACAGTATCCCAGGCCAATTATACCTCCCGTTTCCACCGAGGAGGTGAGAGAAGCACGCAAGCGACTGGAACCAGCTAAGGCTTCAGGGGCCGGAATGCATTCCTAATGTGGCACTGAAAAAATCGATTAGTCCCTTCACTGACAACTTCGCTGCATTGTACAACGCAGGCGTGCAAGAAGGACACTTTCCTATTATATGGAAACGGCAGAAACTACTGCTACTTCCGAAGCCCAATAAACCACTGTCCGACCCGTCTCACTCCGTCCGCTCTGCATGCTATATTCGGAGGGAAAGATTCATGATCATATTATATACAACCGTCTTAAAACGTTCATTGAAGATTGTGGTGGCCTATCACCAAATCAATTTGGCTTTCGAAAGAAAAGGTCAACCTTTGACGCCATTAGACTAGTAAAGAATATGGCGGAGGAATACGAGAATGTGAAAAGTCTCCTAACTAGTGAAATTAGAGTAAAGTGGAGCTGTTAAGTTTAAATAGCGTCAAATCAGCTGCACTTGATAGTAGTTGGTTGAATAAGGAAGACGAATTAGCAACAAGAGTTTACGGGGTGTACATGGCTCAATGGTTAACTCTTCTGACCTTGTACATCGATTACACACGTTCGATCCCTGCTGAAGTCTAGAAAAAAGAAGTCTGATGAGGAGATGTGGTGATCTCCGAAATAGCTGCTATAACTTCTACCACTTAGACTTTGTTGCTTTTTCAATTTTTCCTGAAAAACAATCGTGGTACAAAGCTCAATAAAAATACTAAAAAATAAAATGTTAATAAGCCACAATGACATTGACAAACACATAGTTTAGGAAGAGCCCGTCTGAAACTATACAATAACGCAAATAAGCAAATGGATGTATAGAATTGGCAACAACTACCACGCTACCAATTTTAAGTAGCGGCAAATCAGCTGCACTTGATAGTAGTTGGTTGAATAAGGAAGATGAATTAGCAACAAGAGTTTACGGGGTGTACATAGCTCAGTGGTTAACGCTTCTGACTTTGCACATCGATTACGCAGATTCGATCCCTGCTGAAGTCTAGAAAAAATAAGTCTGAAGAGGAGAAGTGGTGATCTCCGAAATAGCTGCTATAACTTCTACCGCTTAGACTTTGTTGCTTTTTCAATTTTTCCTAGTAAACAATCGTGGTACAAAGCTGAACAAAAATATTAAAAAATAAAATGTTAATAAGCCACAATAACATTGACAAATACATAGTTTAGGAAGAGCCCGTCTGAAACTATACATTAAAGCAAATAAGCAAATGGTTGTATAGAATTGACAACAACAACCACTCTTTCAAGTTTAAATAGCGGCAAATCTGCTGCACTTGATAGTAGTTGGTTGAATAAGGAAGATGAATTAGCAACAAGAGTTTACGGGGTGTACATAGCTCAGTGGTTAACGCTTCTGACTTTGCACATCGATTACGCAGATTCGATCCCTGCT
>NW_016189720.1:3189-3885 GCF_001687245.7 Rhagoletis zephyria
CTAGGAAGATTGGTTTGCTTCTTTTTTGCGACCTCTTCCACTAGGCACCGAAACTACCACGTTTTCTTGCAGTTTTCTAAGTTCATACGAAGAGGAGTTAACATTTCATGCTATTTTTTTCAGAATATAAAAAAAATTTTTCACTCTGCTGTTAGTGGATATAAAACCCACCAGAAACTAAAAATCTAAAAAAAATTTACATAGCGCGCTTTTCAAGTGGACTACTCAATTGTTGAATATGCTATCTTATTTGTCCCTTTTTTATACAAGTAAGGAGCGGCTGAATGGTTTAACGATGTTAGCGGTACATAATGATGTGCCGATTACAACAGAAGAAGTAATTGAAAAAATGTGTGTTAAGCAACGAAGATTAAAAATCGCTTTATAAGCAATAAGATTTTGTAGACTTATACATAAATAAATGTAAATAGATACGCGTAAATATATAAATATGCAGATATATTCAATATGTAAAAACTGAAGTGTATACTAACGAAACTTCTACAAAACAAAACTGGACTACACACAATTAATTAAAATGGTGTAGTAATTTAATTTTTTAAATTTAAATAAAGCATGAACTCCCCAGGGAATAACCGAGTAGACAAAAAATATATAACGTTAGAAATGGTACATACATACATATAAGAAAGATTGCCCTCAGGCGACGCACTATAGGCAAAACACGAGTTTTTT
>NW_016189721.1:0-192 GCF_001687245.7 Rhagoletis zephyria
GCACTCTGGTAAGGGGAGAAGAGAAATGGAATCAATCAATTGGTGGACATGTTTGGGCTGTCAAAAAGGTGTCCGCTGTAGTGGTGGACGACACCCCAGCACTGGTAGTAGTGTACAATCTGCAAGTACTCTTTTTCTCTCTTTCCTTCAGATCGAGGTTTACGTGCAGATCGAGTGTGAGAGATCTCTAGT
>NW_016189721.1:242-3885 GCF_001687245.7 Rhagoletis zephyria
GGAGAAGAGAAATGGAATCAATCAATTGGTGGACATGTTTGGGCTGTCAAAAAGGTGTCCGATGTAGTGGTGGACGACACCCCAGCATTGGTAGTAGTGTACAATCTGCAAGTACTCTTTTTCTCTCTTTCCTTCAGATCGAGGTTTACGTGCAGATCGAGTGTGAGAGATCTCTAGTTCGTCAGCACTGAGAGAGAGAGACTGTCAAAGTAGAGATACACTTTACGTTTTTGTTTCAGTTTTCAGTTTTGTAGCCTGATGAAGCATAGAACATTTCTCTCTACTCTATACAAAGAACATTTGCAGCTTTGACAGTAGTGTGGCGTCAGCTTTGGCGACGATGGACGTGACGGCGGCTGTCAATCAAATGGCAACAGCAGCGGCAGCAGCGGCGGCGACGGAACCGTTCCGCCCGAAGCTGCTGAACACTGTCAGAGAGAAAGAAAGAGCATGATCACCCGCCGCTGCTGTACGTGGTGGCCACCGAAAACGAAGAAGAAAAAGAAGAGACAGAGACCATCAAGGCTGTCTCTGCGTGAATTTGTACAAGGCCACACTGGTTAGGATAAGGCAATCGACGATGGTGTCACCCTCCCTCCTCAAAGTTGGCGCTGTTGTTGTTTTAAAAAGTACAGGACACGCACCAAACGGATGAGTGGTGGTGGAAGTGGTCTCAAATTAGACAAATATTTAGCCATGTATGTTTGCAATGTTTGCCAGATAACAGGAGATGAACGCAAAAACACTACTCTGTGTGCTAGAAAACAAAGTGGACTTTAGGCCGGAGACTGAGAAAAAAGGAGCTAGCTCCTCCGAATGGTTGCCCTAATGGCCGCTAATCAGGAGCTCAGATCAGAGCAAATTCTTCTTTCTGCAATTATGAATGGTGCAAACAGAGCAGCTTTTTTGCCGGTGGCCATCTTTCTTATCTCAATATGCTCAGGAGCTGACCTCTTATCTCTCTCTCTCTCTCGTTCAGGGCGGATGAAACTGCCCTGAACTTCTTTTAAAAGTTAGTCGAGTGCTGACGAGGCACTAGTCACTGTCGGACGGACATTGCCATCAAGATCAGCAGCAGCAGAAAAGACTCCTTGTTTGGTAGTTTTAATCTTATCTCTGCGACAAACAACGACGATCACTGCACTGCAATGACTGTGCGCGCGCGATGATCGCCTATCGTCTAACTATCGTCCACCTCCTTTCGAAGACTACAAACAGACAAACAAACAGGTAAGTGTGATAAAGGAGTNTGCGCGCGATGATCGCCTATCGTCCACCTCCTTTCGAAGACTACAAACAGACAAACAAACAGGTAAGTGTGATAAAGGAGTGAGGAGAAGCAAAGATGGCCAGCGGCCATGGTGGCCATAAAAGAGAGAGAGAGAGAGGCGCACATTCAACCTTTGGAGATTTTGGCGCCAGATGAGCTGAAGACAGGCGACAGATTTCTCCCTCTCTAGATCAATCTTAATTAAATCAAAGAAAAATAGAAGGCAAAAAAGCTCTGACACCACACAGCACAGACACATCACCGGCAAACTCGGGTGTGAGCACTTACCGAGAACGGAAGCGGCGGCCGCTGCTGCTGTTGAGCCTTTTGAGAAAGAACTTGTGCGTAGGCGTTGAGAGGAGACAAACAAACTGATTTGGCGAAAAAGAGAGCGAGCAGAGGAGGTGAAGAATTACTGGGAATAGAGTGGGCTAGGGCCAAAGAGAAAAAGACCACTCGGGTAATTGGAGACGGTGTGCGTGACAGTGACAGTCCGGAGAGAGAGAAGCCAATGTTGACGTTCGGCGTTGGTGTTTGCTGGTTGGCGTGTACGAGACAGCGAGAGACAGCGCCAAAACGTTGAGCAGAGACGGCGGCAACGGCGGCAATGTACGGCAACTGCTTTCCAGTAGTTGAGGAGGTGGTGGTGGTCAAAGCTGTGGAACAAAGCAATGATGGTACCGTAAGCTGAGTCCGAGCTCACTTTCGGCTAAGGCTGCTGCTGCTGATGCTGTCGTTCGTTTGCTGCCACCGCCAACTGCTCACTGACTGACTGATCGGTCGGCGATGTTCAGCACAGGCCGTCGTTTTCAGACAGGAGCGGCACATTCCAGCGGCGCCACTGAACACACGGCCGGGAAGAGACGACAGAGTGGTCGGTCTTTCTCCTCTTCTCTAGGCGAGACTCCAATCGTGGTGACTGTACCAGTGTAGTAGGGTGAATTTCTTTCTCTCTCGTACTGTATGTACTGCGCGCCGACTCTTCTCTGTCCTCTTCGTTTTCCTATTCGTTTTCTCTCCCGATCGTGAACGGAGTAAAAGANCGACGAGCCTCCAATCGTGGTGACTGTACCAGTGTAGTAGGGTGAATTTCTTTCTCTCTTTATCGTACTGTATGTACTGCGCGCCGACTCTTCTCTGTCCTCTTCGTTTTCCTATTCGTTTTCTCTCCCGATCGTGAACGGAGTAAAAGAGAGAGAAGAAAAAGAGAGGTACTGCAAAGAGGTTGGTGGCTGTGCCTTCTCTTTTTTCTCTTTCGCTCTCTCCTCGGACACACATATTTCAGGCTTTATCTCTTCTTTTTCATTCACTTTGTTAGGCTTCTTCGTTCAATCAAGTTTTTTCTTCTGTTCCGTCCGTCTGAACAGTACTGCTGCTGATGCTGTGGCAGTACTGAACACGCCTAGAGGATCGCCAACAGTGATCGGATCAGCAGCAGCAGCAGCAGCNGAGAGGTACTGCAAAGAGGTTGGTGGCTGTGCCTTCTCTTTTTTCTCTTTCGCTCTCTCCTCGGACACACATATTTCAGGCTTTATCTCTTCTTTTTCATTCACTTTGTTAGGCTTCTTCGTTCAATCAAGTTTTTTCTTCTGTTCCGTCCGTCTGAACAGTACTGCTGCTGATGCTGTTGCAGTACTGAACACGCCTAGAGGATCGCCAACAGTGATCGGATCAGCAGCAGCAGCAGCAGCAGCGACAGTGTCAGTGTCAGACAGAAGCACCACACAGAAAGAGCGAATGAGACATTCCGCGGCAAAAAGCACTGTCGGGAAGAAAGAGAAGGGGCTAAAGATGCATTCACACACCAAACAAGGAACGGGTACTTGTCGAATGCACGGATTGAACTCTTACCATTGGTATGTGTCTGTGTAGGCAGTGTCAAGAAAAGGAAGGCATTCATCTTCGCTGTCAGCGACAGAAGTAGCAGCAGCTTTCAATGGGCACATCGCACCCGAAGCACTGAAGACAATAATCTCCACTGACTCACTATATCACCCTACACCCGAAATAGTGGAGAAGGAGGCCTCTTTCAATTGGTAATTGCCCTGGCTAAGTAGCCATTAAAATACGAATTAGTGTCGCACAGACGGAATATAATTTAGTGGTGGTGATGAGCTTCAAGTCTAGAGGGACAGAAGGCAATCTAGTTATTATTATTTTGTTTAGCAATTCCATACTGCAGCAGTACTGACCTTGCACCGACTGGAAAAGCAAAGGCGAAGGCTTTGGGTGATGTTGTTGATGATAATGGGCGACGGATGTGCGAGACGGCATCTGCCCTGATCAAGAATACACACCGATGACGATAGCTGATTACATCGGATCGATCAGTGCGAGAAAGGTACAAATATAGTCATCGAAATCGAAATGTAC
>NW_016189722.1:0-3885 GCF_001687245.7 Rhagoletis zephyria
GAAAGCGCGTACGAAGGACGTGGACTTCCACTCGGAGGTAGACTTGCTCTTGAGGTGAGAATGCTTTTTATGAGTTCCAGGAGGAGGCACGTCCTTCAACCGATGTTAATGCGTATTGTCTTTGTAGTGTCTGCTAAACCATTAACTATACCGGATGAAGTTTTGCAGCTCCAATATGTTTACTTAGGCTAAATTCCCCAAAGTATTAAATAGGCGTTTTCCCAAATACTTGAAACCGCTTGTATGGCAAGCTAGACATTGAGACAGGAAGTGGTGCAACGATTCCTCTTCTTCCTCATCCCGACAACTTCTGCTGATGGAGCTTGTTGGTATACGCCATCGATGGAGCAGTGATGCCGTACCACAGTGTCCTTATTTCAGATTTGTTTTAAGTTAAAAAGTCTTTAGTATGACTCTTACTGAGTCTCGGCCATTCGGACCTTAAGATTTTACAGTCGTCACGATTGATGCATAGGTCATTGGTTACGGCTGCGGCGTACTCTTCCTTACTAGATCAGAAATCAGTAGGGAATTAACCTTTCGGTAATTTGCATTTCCGTGCCATGGTTCGCCATTTCGGTTGCTATTTCGTACACCTCACTTCGATATTGCCATATCAAAGCACCCAGAAGAGATAGGTTTTGATGAGACTAAGTGAAGTCAGTGGTTCATGACCTTTCTAAACTAATTTAGACTTTAGCATCTTGAATAGCAATGAATATAAAGACTTTCCCTGACAGAAGTTTACTGCTCCGTATGAAACCAGCCGCATAATATAAGGCAAACATCTCCTCCTGAAAGACACTGCGTTATCAGGAAAGCGATGTGATTGTCTTCTCTGCAGGCCGTGAGGTAATCAGTTTCGACTTCTAAAATGGCCTTGTTTCCGTTACACCGTCCACAATTAATTACATTCAAGACTCTTCCGTGCCCGTAATTGGTCTCCCTCCACAATTTTTATTCCCTAAGTCGAAGGAACTGAGGTCGACGGCGAGTTGGAACGAAAGGAATTTTCTGATCACAGAGCCGTAATTCGGGCCCTGCCTTGATGATGATAAGATGTCAGAACATATTCTCTGTTACTGTTAGCCAGAAAAATAATGTTAATTCATTTTAAAGCTCAAGTTAGTCAAAACTTAATTTGTTTAGATAAAAAATGTACAATATTTAAGTGTCCAACAGCACTTTATGTACATAAATGGCATAACTAAATACATGCAGTGATTTTTTTTAAATACCAAATTCGTACCAAATCTAACATTCGCATTCATATGCGAACAGTTTTAAACCCCAAAGCTTCAGGTTTATACCAATACGAAATTGTCTGCGTACTCAATTTCTGGAATTTGTAGAAATGCAAAAAAATCGAAAAAAAACAAAGAAATAATAACATAGTAAGCAAACAAATCTCTTATTGACGCCTCCAGCAAAAAAACACCCGACACTTACAATTTGCGAGCTTTAACTAAAACTGCGCTACTACAATCGGTGTGGCAGACATAAGCGGAAAGGGGAAAGGTGCTTGAATAGGTAGCCGGGAAGTTACACGAACAACGGCAGTCGCATCATTGCCAATGCCTGCGGTTGTTTGTTGGTTCATTTGCTTTTCTTTGTTGACTTTTAANAGTGTGAGCAAACAAATGACACTAAAATTGATGTGAACTCTGGGTAGGAACACGTTTACCTTTATTTTGTCTATTTTAGTCCACATTTATACTATTTATATATTCAATAAAAAAGAGTGAGAGAAAAAGGTTAAAATATATATTAGGGATGGGCACCGTTTCTAAAAACTCGGTTTTTTGATTAATCACGGTTTTTTATTCAGGTTTTAAACCGTTTAAAAAATTCCATTAAAACCTTAAATTTTCGGTTTACCGAAAAAAACCGAATTAAAAAAAAACACTGCAAAAAACCAAAAAACATTGATATCGAATTAAATTAAATTAACACTTACTCTTACTACTTACTGCTGAGCAACTCAAATTAATTAAAAAAAAAAATTTCCTTAATTTTATATAACAACCTCATTTCCAAATATGCGAAATTTAATGAAGCGTTGGACATATTCAAACAAAAACCAACTTCATTTCACAAAAAAAAAACTTTTTTAATTTATGAGTAAATCATATCGCTCATTTACTTCAATAGTGAAGCTCGAGAAAAACGACTTTAAAGTTTTGAATTTACATATCGATGGCTGAGTGGAAGATCGACCTATCTCGGCAGCCAGTTCGAAAACGCCCTATCGCAGCTTATTTTCAATGTAATTTCGCTTGGGATAGGGCGTTTTTGAACCGAATTCTGAGATAGGGCGTTCTTCAACAAAATTCTGAGGTAGAATGTTTTTCAATAAAATTCTGAAGTAGGGCGTTCTTGAAAAGTTTTCTGAGATAGGGCGTTTTCGAGTCGGCTGCCGAGATAGGTCGATCTTCCACTCAGCCGTCGATATACTCCCATAGCAAAAATGAATGCATATTTTCCTCTAGTGAGATACTGGTAATCGATACAGCTATGACATTTTTGCGAGACGTAGAAGAAACGGTTATTATTATTATTAACTCAAAATTCGAATTGTTTAGATTATGACACTATTGAAGTAAATGAGCGGTATGAATATAACTACATATGTTTATACTTTTGTATATGGTAATATATTATTAACTTCAAAATTGAGTGTACAGTGATTCTTTTTTTAATAATTTCCAATGTTTTTCATGGTAAATATTTTTTGTCAATTTTTTTATTTAAATATTGGTCATGTTTTAACAAACGACAAAAAATCTAAGTTTCAAACTTTGTGCGAAATTTCCATATTCACAATCGACTTCCCAATCGATTATGCTTAGCTACTAGATCAGCAAATAAAAATTGGTTAGTTAATTTGAAATTTGTGATACGCCGTAAAATTTTATTCTTATCTCGATGAAATGAAAAATAATTATCCATTGCTGGAGAATGTAAAAACCAAATTTTCGGTTTTTGGTTAAAAAAAAAAAAAAAAAAACAATTAACCCCTAAATTAAAAGAAAATTTAAAAAGTTCATTAATCAAATTAAAAAAAAACCGGTTTTTAGAAACGATCTTATTTGAACATCCCTAATATATATAAAACTTTTATGAAAATACATGATGAGGTACGCAAAGTAGATTTTTGACCGGAGCCCCGCCCATGTGATAATACATACATGCATACATGCTTACATTTAACGATATGCTATGAAATATTACAGCTACACCCCAATCATTTCCATGCTTTTACTTAGAATCGAGTCTGTCTTGATGTTTCCCTTTTCTAGGAATTCTAAATAGTAAATTACATCGCAGGATATGTACTCAATGTTATTGTCAAAATTTAACCCAAATCAGCTGTGAACCTCATGAAGAACCACATATCCTTCAAAAATATTTTGGAGAAAAAGTTTTGTTTAATTTCTTTCGTTTGACACCCCCTTTGTAATGCTTCATTTAACCTATCATTAAATTGAACTGAAACTTTTAAACTGGTGGCAAACCTCTTTAAAAAATATTTTAGAAATAAAGTATCATGTATATTTAGTTAAACCTCTCCCGTTTGGCACCCATAATAAAATTTTAAATTTATCTTTTGATTTTTAATTTGTAAACAGATGGCACCTTCTTTAAACATATTTTAAAAATAAAGCTTATTTAAACCGGTCTGGTTTAATGCCCTTAATCAAGTGTTACTTTTAGCTAAAAATTTTTATTTTCTAAACAGGTGGCAACCCCTTTTAAAAATATTTTAGAAGTAAAGCTTTCCCGTTTGATACGTATATTAATATATTTCGTTTAAATTGTCAACTTAATTGATTTGGAAGTTCCAAACAAGTGGCAACCCTCGCGAAAAATATTTTCGAAATAAAG
>NW_016189723.1:0-3884 GCF_001687245.7 Rhagoletis zephyria
TGAAATATTTAATTTTGAATGAGTATTGAAAATTATAAAAATCAGCTATGGCATTATTAAGTCATATGGGAATTAAATATATGTATGTACATATGCACAATAACTATGTATGTAGGTACCTACATATCTACGTATAACAACTTTGACTTCTCACAGATCTTTGAGGTCAGATAGGGTTACATATTTTTGAACAATTACTTATTTACATATTTGTGCATATAAATGGGTGTGTTACTATGGTATATATAGAGTAGGTATACATATGTACATATGTGCATACAGATATGACTAAGAGTAGTCTTCGAATGACAGGGCGCAACATTCTTATCTAAGAAAAAACGCAAAAGATCTTCTTGAAAACACAACTATACGCTAATTTATATGCGTATACATAAATAAATTACATATACATAAATGTACAGCCAAGTATGTACGCCAACTTTGTGGCAATATTTATTATACCTTACCCGCATCCTTGGCTCGTTGTATTACTGATTCCAGATCACGGCTATATTTTTTGTTTGTTAGATTCGCACCCGCATCTATCACTATGAGATTTTCGAAGCAGTGCTTCATATCCACTAAATTCATATCCACACCGATATCCAAGGCACCAGTAGTGTCGACTGGAATCGTCACACCGGCGCCAGCGGCGGCAGAAGAGGCTGTGCCAGCTACAGAGGATTGTGCCATGTCGTTTTTGTTGGTTATTTGTGTATTGTTTCACAACTTGAAGAATACGTTTTTGTTATCTGTGAATTGTGTGTCGCTTGCACGTTGACTTGACGAAAATAGGTATGACGAAATAACAATTGTATTAATACAACACACAGTGAAAATGTTCAAATGCACATTAATTACGATGAATATCTTGCGAGTGTTTTGCAAAACAATGGTTAACGTCGTAGACGAGAAGTGTTTTCGTAATAAATACGATATTAGCAATCAGCTTAGAAATATAGTGCACCTTTAAAAATGTTATTTTTGTATGGAAATATAAAAATTAAAATGATTTAGAAAATCCCTACGACTGCTGGCAGCTGTCGGCCAAGAAAATTAGTAAAATACCAGTGATAGTGTTGCCAAGTACCAAGGTAATTTATTTCAAAACTGAGACAACTCGAAGTGGAATGCACAGTGTGTTCGGAGAAGCAAACCAGAAAATTATGATGAGAAAAACGGAAAAATATAAGATCAACTAAACCTAACGAAAATGAAATATAAATTATGTATGCATATAAGAAACCGAAAAAATAATAGTTAAATATACATATCTATTGGGTGACAAATGTGTAAATCAATGGCCTTATTAATAAAAAAATAGAATAGGTTTAAAAAGCTTTATAAAATTATATTTTCATAAAAATTTTCGATTTACAAAGCAGTTAAGGACCTTTTTATTATTGAATTACACATGTTTAAATACTTCTTTATTTTTTATGAAATTAGATGCTTTGACAAGTAGAAAGAAAAAAATTAAGACACGCAAAAATATTTTCCGGAATTTTCAGGGATTTATACCGAATTACATAATTTGTAAGGAATTACATCATATAGCTTGAAAGACAACTGACGTACTCACCCGAATTTATATCTGGCCAAGGCTTGTTACTCCAGCATCACTCCGCAAAAACTCTGTGGAATTTGTATACTGTTACACAAACAACGACAACGGCCCATTCCCACGACAGCCGGTTCTACGTACCGGAATGACTCGGGTTTTACTCGACCAAAGGCTGTTGTTTCGGCGATCTAACCCCGTTTAGATCGGCGAATTATCTCAGAAGTTGCTCGCCCATAGGGCTACATTCGCTACGTATTCTTCTACTCAGGGCTGGCATCGAGTCAAACCCGGGGCCAGAAATCTACACCTGCTGTGTATGCCAGAGACGACTACTCCACCTCAGTCAAGTGTAATGCCTGCGAGGGGTGGAGTCACCTTAGAGTCTGCTCGGGACTACGGACACATCGGCAGTGGACTACGTCGTACGTGGCCCTCTGCTGCTCAAACAGAGCAGCCTCCACGGCTAACCGCAGTCCACCTGAGCAGCCTCACACAGTCACCACAGCACAACAACATAATAACACCACAGACCATACCACATCCACGACAAACCACAGAATACACATAACCGCACCTATACCGACACGCCGACGCCAACAACTCCTTGTTCCTCCTACAATCTGCACGGTATGTCACACCAGGATATTCTGTAATGTGACATCAATCAAGTGCAACACCTGCCTTGGCTGGTGCCACTTTAGGGCATGCTCAGGCCTGCGCCCCACGCTAGATTGGACGAGGAATTTCGAGGGCTCGTGTTGCGCTGCTCGGTCGCAGACCTCAACTGCGACGCCTCCCGCCACCACCACAGGGCGGCAACCACCTCAGCAGCGCACACAGCCAACGGCATCACGACACGTCTCCCGAACCACATGAAGCTCCTTCAATTTAACTGTAACGTATCAGGGATCTCTAGGCGGAGATTCGGCAACTAGTAAACGTACCTAAGCGGAAGAAGTAGAAAGAGCATCTGAAGACCTGTAACTACACTGTCCAATTCAACGAAGCACGACGACAGAGTCGAAATTTCTTTCGGCGACCATGTTTCGTCGGACCCGGAGCGATGCGCGAGCTATTTTAGCCGGCAGTTCATACTGCATCCACCGGTGGACAAAGCCAAGCGGCGAGTGACCAGGAGGCTGCACAAACTGCCAACAACCTGTGCCCCCTTGCTTTCACTTACGGTGAAGTTCTGGTGGCCATAGGGAAGGCGAAAGCCTCCAAAGCCATGGGTCCCGACGGAATATGCATGCTGATGCTGAAAAATTTGGGTTCCGCGCGGGTAGCGTACCTAACGGAGGTCCTCAACTTGTCTATGTCCACTCTCAACATCCCAGACATCTGGAAGGTGGGAAACATAGGAGATTCTTATCGACCGATAACACTCCTTTCCGCGTTAGCGAAGACACTCGAGGCCTTGCTGCTCCCGTATTTCACAAACCACTTGACCCCAGCGAAGCATCAGCATGGTTTCCGTAAAGTGCACAGTACAACAACAGCACTTAACGCGATAAACACTCAGATAACTCGTGGCCTTAACCGAAACCGTCCCTGTGAGAGATCGATTCTAGTAGCGTTGGACTTGCCAAAGGCGTTTGACACCGTCTGCCATTCCACGCTACTAGAAGATATAGAGGATTCCTCTCTCCCACAGAGGCTCAAACGGTGGTCGGCAAATTATCTGAGTGGTCGACACTCGTCGGTAATGTTTAGAGACAAATCGAGTGAACTTAGAAAAATAAAACAGGAGGTTCCACAGGGTGGTGTCCTTTCCCCGCTACTGTTTAACTTTTACTTTTCAAAGCTCCCTCAACCACCAGAGGGAGTCTCGATTGTATCTTACGCCGACGATTGCTCGATCATGGCGACTGGTGAATAATCCCAAAATACTCGGAGTAACATTCGACAGCCTGCTCTCCTTCTCTGCGTACGCAACCGCTATTGTCAATAAAGTACAGAGCCGCAACAAGGTCCTCAAGTCGCTAGCCGGCAGTACTTGGAGCAAAGACAAAGAAACGTTGCTGGCAAAATACAACGCAATAGGCCGTCTCAGTTGGCACAGAAAAGAAATGACTGGCGTGCTGTTTTGGACTCGGCCAAAATCGCTCTTAAAAAGAAATAAGATTATTGAGGAATTTTGCAAAATGGGCGTGGTGTAACTATATAACGTTATCATACCCCGCTTACCATGTAACGGTAGTTTTCGGAAAAGTAAAAAAAAAACCTTATGTAATACGTGTGCCAGGTATTTAATGTTCGGCTTCGTCCGAACATAGACTTTTTTACTTGTTTTAGATTAAATCCGGTTATGACGATCTAT
>NW_016189724.1:0-3884 GCF_001687245.7 Rhagoletis zephyria
GAAATTGACGCTGCTGGTTATGGCACAGATATGGATATATGTAGCGATGATGTAGTTGCAACGGCAGTGGTAGGACCGTGTGCGTGTAGGTATATGCATATATGTGTATGTGTGGAAGAAAAGAGCAAAGAGAAAAAAAAGACAAAATGACAAATTGCATGTACCAGAGTTTTAATTCTCAATCCAGTAGGCAAAGAGATAGCGTGAGTGGAGAGGAAAGACGAGAGTAGCTCAAGATAAGATAAGAGAAGAGTTGTGTGGAATAGTTGGGGCTAAGTGGGAAAAAGGCAGCCTCTATAAGGACGTTACTAGGATAGAGCGTGGAAGCAGTATGAGGTCGTATGCTTTAGCGTCGAGCAGAAGGCAAGCTATACATACATACATACTTAAGGTAGCAAGTAAATTCTACATAGTTTCACAAACAGTTAACGGTTGTTATTGGCTTTAGTATTTTTTTGGGTGATAAATGAACGAATTGGAGTTAGTTTGCGCCGAAAAAATGGGGATTGATTACAATTCGATGAACTAACGGTGGTTGGTTAGTATTGTTATTGCTAATTGCGTTAAAACACCAAGTTTACCAAAATTATTTGCGTTCAAAAGCACAAAAAATTTGAATATACAGCAAAATGGTTTATGAACATTGAAATAAAAACAAAAGACTAGAACTTTTGAAGTTACACGCTGCGTTAGAATTTTACAAATATAATATAATATATAAATATATTATAAACGCAAGTTAGAGCCTATCATGTGAACGGGGTCTTATAGTGCTCGTTGCATATTTTACGCCGCCTCTGAACGGCAAAAGGATTTTATACGAAATATTTTCACCAGCATAAATACATTCGGAGGTTTGGCATTGCCTNGCGCACCTCTAACTACTCAGTCACAGCGTAAGATTTACACTAATATGAGTTCGAAAATATTGAATGCTTGGTTAGTGGCACCTATGATTTGATAAGGAAAATTTTCAGAAGAATATTCCAAAGGCGGCTTTATGTTTTCGTCTGGGTAAACATGAGTAAAAATTGCCTCCGGAGCGTCCACAGTAATTTCTTCCAACACATTGGTTTTTTTGGATCAAAATTTCCAGCTACATTTTTAAAAGAGAAGCTTTTCTTAGTTTCTTTCGCTTCACCTAATACTCCGTTTTCATCAGCGTCAATATTTCAAATATTTATTTCATATAGACCTTGCTGTGTAATTTCTTCGATCATAAATACTAGTCATCTATAATTCCGAAGAATCGTCGATAGCGAATAAATATGTGTATCAAAGTTCTTAAAGTCAACAAAATAATTTCAGTGGCTATACTTTTACGCGAAATCCATGCCCAAATGAGAGTTATGCATGCCCAGTGGCTCTCCTCTTTTTTTAGTTTTAGCACTTTAAAAAATGGTTGCTTCTACTTCAGAAGTTTTTAAGCAACGTTTTTATGCCAAACTATCAATCGAACGAATAGTGGGGTTATTCTCTTTAAAATGTTTCAATAAATTGTACAGCTTTTCCCTTTAAGCTTAGTATTCAGCTCTCAATAAAAGCAAAAATTACATATAAAGAATGCTCAAGAAATGGCGAGGAAATTTTTTTGCGTCAAATTTCTTTAAGGCAGTACGCAGTTCACAAGAAATTTTCTACGCTTTCTACTACGGTTTTGTAACGTTTTTTGTGAAAAAAGATGCTCGTTCCATCATTTCATGAGGATAAAGGCGAGACAACAGGCTGTGAGATATCAGATGTCAAAATTCTTTCGACACTAGGTATTATTAACACAAATGAAATGATGCTTTAGCTTGAAAACAAACAAGTTACAAAAAAGCTTTAATAAGTGGTTAACAAAAAAAAAACCCCCGACACCCGCCCACCTAACGACTAATTTTTTAGGACTTATTTCTTTCTACTCAATTAATATACATAGGTTTTAATTATGAAGCAAATCGGACCATAAATATGGATTTTCCAAATATCTCGACTTCTGCGTCACCTACCGAGAAGTTGGTTAAGAATTAGTCAGAAAATTGGATTACATAGATGAAACTTAATAAAATTACAAACTTTTACAAGGTCCTTTTTTTCAAAAAACTTAAAATAGAAAAACTTGCTTCGCCAAAGTTTGTTGTTGCCATATGGTAACAATATCGCGAAAGGGTTAATTCATTTTTCTAAAAGTGCCACTTATACCACTTCAAAAAACCCGCTCAAGTATAACTGAATTTATTTCTTAGTAGACAGACTTGATTATTCTTGCATTTAGAAACCTTCGCTCAAATTATTATTTTGTGTACTAAAAAATCCATTAACTTAGTTTAGCCAATTTTTTGGATTTAGTCAAGCATAAGCTGAATAAAACGTAGGCTAACTTTTGACTTAAGCCCAAAAAATGGCTAAACTAAGTTAAGTTGAGTTGGATAAACCAGCCCTATGTCTGCAAGATCAGCACTAAAATCCTCGTTTGTCTTGGTTTTATAGTCCATTTGGAGCTAAAATTTTGTTTATTTTCTTTAACAATTTTAATAGTCATTATTCCATAATAAAATTTAGAGCCCGATTCTGTGCACTCGATAAATAAAATTTGTTTATAATTTATAATTTTTTATTATTTATCAAGAATTGGAACGAAAGAAATGAAAAGCTCTTTTTATACGACTTTACAAAAAGGTGAAGGTTATCAATTCGTATTTTTTTTTTATGTATGTTACCGCATAAGTTTGGAACGCGTTATCCGATTTCTATAATTTTTTTAATTTTTTAAAGGAAAGGACATACTAATTTGAATTAAATCCAATTATTGGATCATGAAGACATTAACGATAATCTTAAATTTTTATATGAGAATTGAAGTAAACTCATATTTTTCTAATGTGTCAATGAAATCATTTCCATCAGTGTGGAGAACGTAGAGCTTTTTATTTTACAAATACTGACACGGTGGGCGATGGGAGCTTTTACTTAATACAATTTCTTTACAAATAATTTATCAAGAAAACACCGAATTAGGCGGTTCGTACGTTTATAGAGAATCATTACACGCCGGGATTAATGTTTGTAAAAATTTTGAAATCAATTCAGACGCAAAGCTTTAAAACCCTCGCTATATGAAAAAATGGACTTATACCACTTTAACAGCTCATATACATTTGCAGGGTGTGCTAGACCATCCGTCCACTCCCTCTAAAGTGGAGGGTATTTGTATAAAAATATTTGGCGTCCCCGACTTGTGATTAATATTTGTTGCTTTTTTAAGCACATTTTGTTCCATTTTAGAAGTCCGGGACGAATTGAAGTTCGCAGGTCATTTGGAGGTTGCAAAAGCACTGCCGTAAAATTATTTTCAAACAAATGTTAATCATAATCCTAGTCTGTAGTAAAAACATTTGTGTCTAATTAAAAAAAAAATTACTTCCGGTCTGTTTAACCCATTTCCGGTCGAAACTGGAAGTAGATAATACCACCAAAATACAAAAACATCCCCATTTTAGAGGGGATAGGCGGGTGGTCTAGAACACCCTGTATAGTTGTTTGGTAATTTTTCTCTGATTCAACTTTTTCCTTAGCAAACTGCGACATAGATTTCGCTTTATTCTTCATTAATATTTTTCATTATTATTTGCATACTTATGGCCTTATTTATAAAAAATAAAGTTAAACATTTTTACACAGAAAAAATTTACAATTTGTACATTCAACTATAAAATAAGTAAATGGTTTTTTTTTTACAGCTAAATTAATTTATCGGCAAAATGCTTTTGTTATTTGTGTTGTAGTAATTAAGTATAGAGTAAAGCAATAATTCCTGTGTTGGTTAGTGTTTTTAGCAAAGCTAAATAAGGGTATGTTTTTAATATAGAAGATAATATTTACGATTATTTAATAGTTAAAAT
>NW_016189725.1:0-159 GCF_001687245.7 Rhagoletis zephyria
CGCAATTCCCTCCTTGCTTTAGCTAACTCTACTAATCTATTAGCTTCGGATCCACTTCTTCTTCACTAAACCATATTTCAACTGTGTCCATTTTTTTAATTTTATAATAAAAGCAATTATTTTAAAAATGATGTAAATAAAACACTCAAGAAACAAATG
>NW_016189725.1:169-3889 GCF_001687245.7 Rhagoletis zephyria
ACCATTCACAATAGTACAAATTTTTATCGATCAAGTTACACAATAGCAAAATAAAAGATGTTCGACTCGATCGACAAATTTCTATTCTACTGCCAGTCGACACTCGCAATAGGGGCCTAATTTATTCTAATGTATTTTGTTTATGTAAAATAGTGTTCAACAAACAAAATACATGGAAAAAATTACCGAAGACCGAGTGCCAAGCTTAGATGTGAAGACCCATAATTAATTCTGAAAATTTTTCACCACGAGGATTTTATTAGACAAAGGTTTAGTACTAGTTTTAACTTTGCTCGTAACATCTATTACTTTTTTCGCGTCTGTGTGTACATTTTACAAAACTGTTTTGCCGGCGTTGAAAACGGGGGGAAAGCTATGTATGGGAATGTGTTAAATTGCGAAAATTATCAAAACAATGCGATAACATGTATGTAATGGGTGTTCTTTAATTTTAAATCTATTGAATTTGAATTAAAGGAATGAAGGCCAGCACCAAAAAAATGAAACACGACGCTACTGCAACACCACCGCACATGGAGGATGAGGTTGAGAACGTTGAATATTTAGAAGAGTGTGTCACAGATGACATCGAAGAGGTCGGTGAAAACTCGGCGGCCCATCGTTCCGCTGACATGGAAATTATATTTAAGGACACATTTTACCCAAATGCGGTGCAATGCCTCCTAACACTGTATCGCCACAAATACGACCAACAAATGAATGACCGACATGATGTACAAACTATGTATAACAGTATTTGGGACGATATTTCAAAAGATATGAGTGAGAGCTATTTTCAATTTAATGCCGATCAAGTTAAGCATAAATTCACACAACTTCGTCAGCAGTACTTTGCTGTATCGTCTAAAACGGAAGCTGAGAAATTTGAGTACTTTCATTACTTCCATGACATGTACGGTGATAAAGTCATTTCGGTATTACTGGGTGGCGATTCTGCACCAGTTCACAACGCCAATCAGCTTACTCAATGTATTTATCGTGATAATCTTCTATTTGATGATACAGAAATTCATGAGGCACCAAATAACCAAAAACAAACTGATGAGATTGCTCACAAAGAACATGAATTCATCAACATGGTGGAGCGCGAGCTTAAAGCAATGGCTAATGAAAGTAGCACTGCCAAACTCACAACTGAACCATTACATAATGACACTCCACAAAAGCTTGAACGAGAAGATTCTATTGAAGCCGATATTTTAACCAAGCATGCTTCAAAACGCCCTTATGTTAATGACACCACTTCACCTCTTTCTGTTACACTTAAGAAGCCAGAATCTGCTGAGCTAACACAATCTAATACTAATATGGAAGTTAGCAATGTTAATAAATGTGAAATGACACTTGCCGATTACAATGAGGCTCAACAACGACGACACGAAGAAAAAATGAATTTATTTCGCCAAACCCTGTTATTGCAAGAGCGTACCATAGAGGTGCAAAACAAACTTTTAGAGCAGTTGATAAAACGGGTTTAGTCATCATTGATATTCATCAGCATTCTGTGTAATTATTAAATAATGTTTTTCACAATAAAAGTCTTAAAGTAGTCATTGTTTTCTGCTTTTATCTTCCATAAGGGAGCTTCGAAAAGTCTATATGCTGTTCTCTAAGTATTTCTTGCAATTCCCTTTGCAAAAGTTCATGCATAGATTCCCCATTGTGTTTATATATCCATCGCCCCGACTGCGAACTAGTTGCCACAAAATCATACCGCTTTGGACCGCTGGTAGGTGAACTCAACCAAATCTGTTTATTAGGCGTTTGTCGATTTATCACATATGTACCATACTCTGGTCCTAGCTTCACAGTGAGAACTCCATCCTTTTCAGATCATATTAATGATATAATAAGTATTATTGTGTATTCAGTACTTACCCCGTAAGCGACATCACTGGAGGATAAAGTTTTAGCGTTTTCGATAAGTTCTTCAAGGTAGTCACATAGCGCATCTAGGGTCTCGGAGCAAACGCGTTCATATTTAATGCTATCCAAGGCGGATTCATTCGTGCCCTCCTTATTTTCATTTGTACTTGCATAAGTTCTGAAGGTTGTTCTTCCGTGACAAAGTGACAGAAAATACTTTGATGACAATCTTCTTACATACATAAGCCCATCAGGCTGTGATTTTACAAAAGTTCTGGGAACTTGTGTTATCCTAATCCTTTTTAGAGCACGTAAAATCACCAAACTCGACATTCTCAATGACCAAAAAAATCAGCTGTTCAAATATTGGGATGGAAATGGCTACAAGGGAGGCGGCAACACAGTACCAGTGTTGCCACAAAATTTACCAAATTCCTCAAAAACAAATGAAAAATCCTCAAAATCCGAACAATTAAAAATTACATTCTCCAATTCAATTGGTACAATTGTTCTTGCGGTTTAATCAAAGTATCACCCTTATTTTTTTTTGACTTGGTTTGTATATAATATTGCTGCAACTATATCAGAGCTCAATCTGGTCCTCAAGTCAGTCCTACACATTTTTAAACTACTACATATATACGTTCTACTGAANCCCTATAATTTTCTGGATGTAATGAAGAATCAATATGAGTATTCTTATGATTGAACAATGCGTGTTCTCTTCATTCGTTCATGATCCAACTACCCAAGATCTGACAAGATAAAGCAAAAGAAAAAAGTAATTTTCTGGCTGACGTTTGTAATTTCGGCGCCATGTTATTTTCTGTGAAAAGTAAACAAAGAATATGAAGACCAAGCATAAAGAAAATAATGCAAGCAATGTTGTAGGGCCTGAGTACACTAGCCTGCTCAGTAGGACTGAGCAGTCCACCACTCGAACGCACACTAGACTGGGCAGTCTGCCGAAAACAGGTTTCAGTTTTGTATATATGAACTACGCATGATTGTGTTTGTGCATGTGGCATATGCAAACAAAACGAAATAGAAAACATGTTGTCTATGTGTGCTTGTCAGTCCACCGTCAATCCGCGATTTTCGCGGACTGAAATGAGCGAGGTAAACTCGAACTCTCTTCCACCTCTTATCCACACAAAACCGGTTTTAGGCGGACTGAGCCAACCGGTTCCCGAGAATATGAGTATAACGGACTCAGGAGAAGGGTGTGTTAAATAACCCTGAACCCACTCCCTCAGGTTCCAGGGAACTGGCCCCAAAAGGCAGCTATCGGTAGATGATGCCGACGGCCCATCGAAGAGGCCTAAAACCTCTAGCAAGAACAGCCCGCCAAACCCTTCACGGGTCGCTCGGGCATTTAATGAAGTGGCCAAGGACCATTTGGTGCTGGCTGTAATGTACAGGGGGTACCCGGAGGGAAACCTGACGGCCGAGAATTGGAGAACTGTCCTTGTAGGTCTCTGCCGGGTGCATAAGGATATTCTCCAAAGGAATCTTGGCCCTGCTCCTGTCATTCGGGACGCTGGCCTATACCAAGGCCGTATTAAAATGGTAGCATGGCGCCGACGAAAGGTCAGCTCGGCTCTATAAGGAGGCGATATCTTCGCTTGGGGAACTGTGGCCCGGCGCTGACTTAGTGGCAGTGCATAGGGATGAAATCCCTTGTAGCCCGCGAGCCAGGGCATGGGTCCCGGAGGAACCCGCTAGTCCGTATAGGATTCCGAAGATTATCCAGATCTCCAACGATACTCTACCAGCCCTTGATAGGAGAGTAGTAAAGGTCAGTGAGGTTAGGGAACAGCAACGTTATATTAC
>NW_016189726.1:0-3884 GCF_001687245.7 Rhagoletis zephyria
GTAATCAGAAAACTGTGAAATTAAGTTTACGTATTTTCAAACTTTTGATTTTTTTCCTTTTCGAGTATATTTCTGAGCTTGGATAATAGTCAAGGTAGCGTTTATCCCAGGCCAAAAATAGTTCTCATGTTTTACCTAAAGACTTTAGGACAAATATTCTGTCTTCGTTGGATGCTGGAGAGATTGATCGACCCGTACGTAAGAAACGTAACTCGCCGAGATCTTAAATAATAAATATGCCGGAGGAATTAACTTATTATGGCCTTATTTATAATAAATAAAATAGGTTTAAAGAGCTCTCTAAAGTGACGTTTTCATACAAATTTTCGATTTATAAAGCAGTTAAAAGTCTTCAGTAGTTTTTATGAATTTGGCTGTAAGCCTTTGCAGTAACGGCCTTCCTCTACATCGTGGGGACTTTTGCAACGCCTTGCTGGAGGCAATAGTCAAATCACTACTTCAACTTCGCGGTGGACACTAATCTAATACGACTTTTCTATAACTTGCACTTACTTGCGGCTGAGTGGTGTACCGTAGAGTAAACGGAGGCATACGGCAAAGTGAGGTCCTCTCAACTCTGCTCAGGATCGTGCTGATTTGCAAGGGAAGCTGGAGAAGGGGGACTGTCTTGTGATCGTCTAAGCGAGCGACACTGTTCTTTTGGTTAAGGATAGATTTCTGGCAACACTTTACGATTTGACACACGGTTACCTAAACTTATTGGTTAAATGGGCGGCTAACAGCGCCCTTGGAAGTATAATGTTCCGAACGAAACTTTTAAGGGGTGTTTGCCTGCAGCTTTCCGAAAGGACCAAGTACTTGAATCTGATCTTACTTAGGCTGTCGTGGAAATGCAGCATTGAGGAAAGATTAAAGAAGGCACCAGTTGCAAATCCAAAACAAACAAGGACAAAATCTAAAATGTCTAAGTCTGCTCTTAACTGGGCATGACCACTACAACCAAAGCTTTTTTGTTTAAATCATTGGATGCAGATCTCACAATTCATTCATTGATACACTTTTCAAAATCACTGCTTCATCGTGCTTAAATAACACGAATGCAAACTCGTTGTGTCATTCATTTATGTAGTTGAAAACTATTTCCTATCGGGTACGCAGGCATGAGGGTGTGTTTGTGCTGTTAAATGCTTGAAAGCTGGCATAAGTGAATTTTCATGTTTGTAACATCACTAATTTAATATAGAACTGAAAAAAAATAAAAAATTAATAACAGTTATCTGCATGAAAAGTGCCAAATCGTTCGTATATTTATGTTGGTTCATATGTCGGTGCAATAGAGAATGTTGAAGTTATTTTTGGATTTGAGATATAATAAAATACGACTTATGCATTAAATAAGGTCAATGCGAATAAAGAGAATTCAAAATTTAAAGCCCATTTGAAGTCATAAAAATTACTAATTAAAAACGTCAATAAACTTATACATAACACATAAATTTACACTCATGTACATACATATGTACATACTATGCAGTTATGTGTAACACGCGAGTGTGATTAATATATTTTTTATATCGATGGTACTCTGCAATAACGACACAACTCAAAATTTCATGTTTTTCAATAGAGCCAATTAAAGTTTTAACAGTTTTGCCATATGCCAATATTCACGAAAAATGTGAGGCGTGTGTCAAATGACACAATTGGGCCCGCTGTCTCAGATTGGCAACAAATAAGCATATGTCCATTTTCTACAAAAGAAATGTGGCTATTTATCAACCTAATCCGCCACATCACCCAAAAATATGAACTTTTGAGTTGTGTCTTATATACATATACATCGCATATAGGGATATATATATACATATGTATGTATTAGGGTGTTCGATTATTCGGTTTTTTCCAAAACCGATTTTTGAGTTATTCGAAAAATGGAAATTTGAAAAAAACCGGTTTCCGATTTTAGAATTAAGTTTGATAACAGTGAAAATGCTTATGTTTGTATGAAGTCAAGACCAAAAATTACAATAACACCATTAAGAGTAAAGATAGCTTTTATTTAGAAAAGGCGAAAAGCAAAATAAGTTCAACGTTTTTTTTAGATCAAAAGTAAAACAAATAAGATACATTGAAAAGTTCACATTTGATCTTATTTTAACATAAAATTATTGCATTTTTCTGACCTTTTTCGGATTTGAGTACTATTACCACCGTAGCCGTATGCTTAGATGTGCCTACTGCCACTCGGGAGGCCCATGGTTCGATTTCTGGTCGCAGCCACAACAAAAAAAGTTTATTGAAACAGTGAATGACCTCCGCAGACAGCGCCAAACCTCCGAGTGTACTTCTGTCATAAAAAAAGATTCTTCGCAGGTGAAGTAAAAGTGTAGATCTCTCCATTTGTGTCACAACATCAAGAAGCAGAACACGAATTGGAGGAGAAGCTCGGCCAAACACGTAGAAAACTTAACTCAAAACTTTTACTGGAAGGTCAAGATTTGTATGAAATTAAAAAACCGGTTCGTTTGAAAAAAAAAAATCCGGTTTGTACGAAAAATGAAAAAAAAAACACATATAGATTTGCAAAAAACTGGTGGAAGCCGGTTTGAAAAAAACCGCGTCAATCACCCTAGTTTGTATACATATGAGGGCTTTTGTAAATGTCTGCAAGTGTGAAAAACACTACGTCAAAACACTGCTGCCAAAGTAAGCAGGTATCGTGAAAAGCAAATAATCGAACAGTAAAATCAGCAATTAGCACTACTTTTAAATACTATAGTTTTTCTCTTCGGACTTTTATTTATTTTTTTATTTAACTGGATTATAAAATGCGAGCCTTGTTTGAATATATCGCATGAGCACAATAAATTATTGAATGTTTATTGGCAAATAAATGTTTTTTTCTAACTATCTATTTTAAATAAAATAGCTGGTATTCGAATAAATATCCTAAATGCTCACGGACTTGCATTATTGAACTTACATATTTCACTAGCACAGTAAAAAAATATATTTTTTTTTATTATATGCATATTTTTAATTAGCCGCACATGTGAAACTGAAGTCAAAATGTACTATACTGTACTGTAAAGGCGCTCTCTGGTTCTCAGCGTCAATGCACAGTTTTGTAAGCCAGTTTATATCTCGTGTGCTGTTTTGGCGCGAAAGGGCTAAAAGCAAACCGATTAATATTAATTGGAGCATATGTGAACCCCAGATCTTTGTTTTTAATTTCATCTAACCCAGAATAAATTTCTGTCAGTGAAAATCGAGTCATTCGAGAAAACTGAACCTCTTCGTCTGACGCGTATGGTTTTGGAACTCAGATCAAGACAGCAATGCGCACGAATTTAAAATCCTTTTAGCCATTGACAAAATCGTTAAAATTCTACCAATATTTCGTCTAGTTCATTGGTAACAGTAGGTACCTACTAATTGCTAAACATAGTAGGGGTATTCTCTGAGTCTTGCAAAGCCCTTGCACGGTGCACGGATTGCACGGATTGCACGGTTTGCAAAGCTGTCCCTTACGAAAACCGGTTTTTACCGTGCAATCTGTGCACCATGCAAGGGCTTTGCAAGACTCAGAGAATACCCCTAGTATTTGACCTACTGACTGCCATCTGCAAAGGATGAAGTTAACAGGTTATCCTGCCTGCCTGCCTGACTGTATTATCATACAAAGTTAAAAAAAAAATTTGTTTGCGTAAATATGTGTGCATTATTATTCACGAACAATAACTAATTGTAGTATTTAACTTTAATGGCATTAAAAATTTATTTGATTCACATACATACATATATTGTATAAATCAATGAAAGTGTAATTAATTGCAAAAAGTGATATCAATTATTCACAATTAAACTTTGGTACTTTTTTTCAACGAAAACTATAATTTGGTGTTCGACTTCTAGATGGAATT
>NW_016189727.1:0-3884 GCF_001687245.7 Rhagoletis zephyria
TTGTAATTAATGTTTGAACACTTTTGTCATTAGCGAGCGCTGCTTAGCTGTAGATCAGGGGTGGGCAGATTTTTTGCTCTTAAAGCCGTCAAAGCGCCTGCAAGTGCTACGCAAGGGCTAAATCAGTTCTCAGGGTAAAAGGAGTGTACAATATACATTAAAAGCATCATATATATTAGTAATGATAGTCGAAGTACAAGAAATTTGAATACGCTCTTTTCCACCTTCATACGGGCTCTTGGTGTTACCCCTCACNTGGGAGCCACTTTGCCCATTTCTGCTCTAAAGTTTTCCCCTACGATGTTTTTGCATCAGAAGCATACCTCATGTTTGACACAATTGTTTTTTTTTTGTAGGAGGCAAAGTGAAATATTCCAAGGAGCGACAGAGAACTAACAGCAGTATTGTAGCCTTTGACTCGAAAACGACGGATATTTAATAATAAAGTGTGAAACAGTTTTTTTTTTTTATCCACCTGAAAGCAGAAACACACTATTTACAATGACAGGACATAGTATTTTATTTTTAAGAAGTTTCAACAAAACTATGCAGTTCATCCTCTAACAAAACTCTTATAAACCCAAGTTTAAAACTTTTTAAAAGAATACAAAAAATGCAACAAATGTTCACCCAAATTTCAAACTTTTTTCTCAGAAGTGCTAGAATTTATGAGTACGCAGTTTTAAAGCCCATTCAATCTTAGTCTAATAATGTGCAAGTTCTAGTGGCTAAAAATTACCTTTGATTTTTATAATTTTTTTCGTCGCATTTGCTTCCATGTAACGAATAAACACAATTTATATTTATATGGAAGAAAATCGCAAAACCTTCGGCGAAAAAAAATCTAAAAAATTAACGGTAGCCTTCTGCTACATGAAACTTGCAAATTATTATATTAAAATTGCATTGGCTATAAAACTTTGTACTCAAAAAATTCTAGCTTTTCTGAGAAAAATGTTTGAAATTTGTTGCATTTTTTTGTTGTCCTTTAAAAAGTTTTAAACTTAGGTATATATGAATTTTGTTACAGAATAAGGAGTAGTTTAATTAAAAAATCCTAAAAATAAACAATATCACTTTGAAATGGGGGTGCTATTTTATTCGCCAATACTGTATGTATGTACTCCATGGCCGATAGTATTGAAAACACTACCTTGTCTTGTCCAACGTATATTCCCGCCACAGCAGCAAGCTTTGATATAAATCCATCCATAAAGCCTTTGGAGTATCCCGAACCCGGTTCCGATTACATAAGCCATTAGTCCCTGTCGGGGATTACGACATCAAACCTTTTAAGTGACTTAATTGTCAGTACAGAAGGATAAGAATGCATATCCAGCACCTTTAGGCGAGAAAATATGCTCCCTTCCAGGTAATAATTTTTATACTATTTTCCTATATGTAGATTTCAGCTTTTGGAAAAATTTTGAAGCTCATCAAAAACGGATTTATATAGGGGCAGTAAACAGTCTGTCACGTAAAGGCTTCTCATAGTAAACTATTTGCAGATTGGACGGCGGAACATTTAGGTCCCTCTATTTGTAATACCAACGTTAAAATTAACGCCGAAAATTTCAAAGAAAAATTCAGTCCATTAAATTTCTCATACAATTTTGAATAGGTTCAAAATCCCGAGAATTTTGAATAGGCATAAAGAAACACGACAAAAAAAACTCAAATAGCCTCGAATATGCCTGAAAAATCACCAATTATCGAAAAGTTTCGAGTAAGAAGCGAATAGTTTGAGGAATCCAGAAAGCTCCGGAAAATTATAGATAAATTCGGCAAAGACCAAAAAAACTCCGAAAATACCACCAAAGTACTCGACTAACCATGTAAAATCATGAATAATTTCATTTTTATAAATCACGAAAAGTCTCAAATAAAACACGAAAGGGGTCAGGGTATTCCATAAGCTTCCAAAAAAATTTCCAAAGAAAAAATCCCAAAAGTGGTCGATAAATCCGTAAAGGAAAAAAATAAACGTTAAACCTTCAAAAAGCTTCGTATAAACCAAAAAATCACAAATTATATTGTTTTCACACCTCGGGAAGTCACGAATATAGACCCAAAATCATGATTAATCACTGAATTCACCAAAAGTTCGGGAATGTTCCAAAAAGACTAAACAAAATAATTGGTAAAACCTCGAAGTCCTAAATAAACCCAAATATTTTCATATTTAGGGAAACCGAAAAAGTTGTGAAAAATTCCGAATTACCTTTTTTCCCGAGTAATCCGCAAAGTCTCGAATAATGCTATATAACCGCCAATAATTTGATTTTTTATATCCCTAAATATTATGGACGAAACAGAAAAAGCTACGAGATGCCATACCAAAACAAATCCAGAAAAATCGCAAAGAACCTTTGAAAAGCGTCGAACCATGGTTAGTTTTATTTCTACTCTTTTCGAAATATTTTCGAATTTCGCCTTTAATGTTTTTCCAAAAAATAAAAACATGAAAAAAAATATAGATTTTTCTTCCTCTTAAATAAAAAGTGCAGATTTCAAGTCTCGAAGAAGACCAGCTGCTACCTCTAAATGTTTCAAGCTCCACAAAGATAGTGAAAAATCATTCTCTCGCCGGCCCATCGGCGATTTGATCGGGCTATAACGTTTTTCCCAAAAAATAGTAAGTAAGTGTTATCATAAAAGCTGATGGACAACTTTATACTTCGTACACTTGACTACAAGATTTCATCTTTCCCGACTTATATCGATCTCGAAACTTTAAGAAGTCGTAATGTACATTTAAAAAATATGTATAAACTTTAGTATAATAAAGTGTAAGATTTAACCCACTACAAAATTTGCGTTAATTTTTAATATTTTTTATGCTGAGGGCTTTTTGCACTTTTTTTGTTGTGGAAGAAAATGCGTAAGACAGTTTTCTAAGAAAACTAAAAAAAAAAATAACGCCAGTTGTTGTACCAAATTTTAATGGGCTACAAAACTGCATACTCAAAAAAATTGTAGAAAAATTTTTAAAAATTTGTCATGTACTCATTTTACTCAACTTCGGTGTAAAAAAATTCATAACTCAAATTATTGTAGAGTGCCCCCCGTAATACTATACTTAAATATTGTGCAATACTCAGAGCTACCATTGTGATTTTTTATTTTTTTTTGAGGTGGCATATTTTCAAAAACTATTTTTTTTTGTAAAAAAATTTTTGTGAAAAATTTTTCAAGAAAAAAAATTTTAAAAATATTTCTTTCCATAGAGAATTTTGATGTGTGTATGTGTGATTTTTTTCAAATTTTTTCCTCGCGCGTTCTCGAGATATTTGGAAAACTATTAAGTCGAATTGTTTTTGTGTTCGGGCTGTAAAGTTTTTAAAAATGTATTAATCAAGCTCAAAATTTCATATTTATTTATTATCGATGTTTATCCATCAACTCTAAAAATTTTAAACGAATCAAACACATGAAGTTCCATTTTGGTATGGAAGGTCCCACATATTGTATCTCGCTCGTATATATACAATTTTACTGTTTTGATGTTAAGTCCAAAAAAATTCAAAAAACTCCCGTCCATTGATAGCTAAAATTCTTTTTATTCTCAACTCCACGTTTTTTCGCACTTAATTTGAGCTATTCAATCATGCAAAAAAGGAACAAAAACTTACTTAAATTACGAAGGCAAATGCAATCACACGCACACGCAGGTTTCATCCAGCTGAAATGCAAATCGCATGTATACGAAAATTCATAGCCATAGCAGCCGCAGGATACATACATACATACATACATCCAGTATTGAAGCTTACAATTCCCTCAATTGAATTCGAACAATTTAAGTTGTCTATTCATTCATTCACTTATTCGTTCGGGCTTAAGAGCGAAATACACCACACAAGCGGTTTGACAAACCAAGCGAA
>NW_016189728.1:0-3884 GCF_001687245.7 Rhagoletis zephyria
GTTTTATGGGCCAACAATCTTGCTTGGTAAAGAAGACACTTGGCCTTCAGAATATTCTAAGGCATTACCAGTAATCGACGAAGGTATCAACATGGAACGCAAAAGTGTGACANCGCCACGTTTTTGAAGGATACTTCCCAGCAAAAATTCAAATTCATGTCTTCTCCGACGCATCAGAAAAGGCATATGGTGCTGAGATTTACATTAGATCTGAGCTGGGTGATGGACTAGTACTAGTGAGGCTTCTGTGTGCAAAATCACGTGTGTCACCCTTGAAAAGGGGAAACTAGAAACCTGCAACATGTGGTTTTATGGGCCAACAATCTTGCTTGGTAAAGAAGACACTTGGCCTTCAGAATATTCTAAGGCATTACCAGTAATCGACGAAGGTATCAACATGGAACGCAAAAGTGTGACATCGCTGTTGCAACCACTGGAATTGAAGGAAGCGTACTTTATAGCATTCGACACAATGGCTCTTTAAGAACATTACAAAGAGTTACAGGCTACATGCTTAGATTTATCAAGGGGGTACCTATCTCGAAAAGTAAAAAAAAAATAAGTTCAAAACAGAAAATAGCCAACAAACATGTTAAAAACTGAAATAAGTACAGCAAACAAAATAACCTTTACTACTAACGTTCGCCTGTCAGGCGTCAAGAGGGCCTGGAACTCAGCCGCGCAAGGCCACTGTACAATGTGCGTCTGCTAACAGCCTCGTACCGGGCTAAGCTGAGTTGGCGCGAACGTTTATTTGATCATTAAAAGTGTTCCTGAAATATCGCGCGGAAACCGAATTCGTTCCACCTCACAGGCGAACGTTAGTATTCTAGGGTTAAGCACTTTTGTTTTGCTGTATGCAAAATGTGGTTTTATTAATTTTTATTTTATTAGTTTTGCCGAGTTTTTTGTTTAGATTTAGTTTTTCGCACTTGCGTTTGCCGCCGCCTCGCTTTCCCGTATGAGTTTATTTTGCCGACGGTCTTTTTGTACAAACATACATACATATGAGGGGGAGAGTTTGTCGCTAGGCCGCGGGTTGCTATTTAGCGACGAAGGACCATGTTTAATTTTTGAGTAGGTTAAGGATCCGGCTCGAAGGAGAGGGAGAGCGGGAGACCAGGTTTAGAGGTTTGGTCGAGTTACAGTAGTAGAGGAGGTAGGGATTACCTTTGTGAGTGTTGATGTATCGAGCTCAATGAGCCCACATGGTTTATAGGTGCACATCAAGAATGATAGAATACAAGATTGCGCAGTGTGGCTAGGTCTTCGGCATGAGAAAACGTCCCTCTTGGTCTGAACATGGGAACTTACTGTGGGTGCAAGCAGATCACATTTTGTAAACGGAATTGTGATATTTAATTTTATTTTATAATGAAAAATGAATTTAATGTGCAATTTTTTAAGTTTACTAGATGTAAGACAACTTTTCATTTTCTTTATATATTGCATGCTTTAGTTTTAATTCTGTTTAAGTTAAGTTGTAAAGGTGAAAATAGGCCTCCTGGGCAACCGAGCACATTAAAAAAAATCGGTAACGCGCGTAAAAGCATACCTCACAAGTGGTGTGGAAAATGCAAGAACAAATATAAATGGAATAATTTTCGAAATTATGAAATGGTTATTGGTATTTTCCATCTCAAAGGGGGTGATTAATTTGAACGTTATTTAAGCTGCCTTTACACGGTCGATTTTTGTCGTTTAACCAAAATCTACCCGTGTAAATTGCAATTCAACCGTAAAATGTAAGCGTTTTGGCTAGTCCATATCTTAAGTAAATTTTCCAGTCGACAGAAATCGACCCGTGAAAAGGCAACTTCAGGAATTTTTTAATTTTCTTTTTTTTTTTGCTTGGGCGTCTTTTGAAGATGTGCCAAATTATATTGTCTACTTAAATACAAAACAACAATTTCTTTAAGCCATCTTGTGCAGCAATTTGTTGACCTTATCCTCACGGCTACCGAAATCACCAACCTCAACGTAGTGATTAGCCTTCTTGCGCCAGCCTCGGGTTGATGTGTTGAGCTTGAATAGCAACAGGAAGCTGGGGGCTTTCTTGAAGTGAAGTGAATCAACGCACTGAATTTCGTGCGCTTCGCGAAATTTGCGTTCGATCACAAAGCAGAGATTGGGACACGCTTGACCATTCCACGTTTGTACATCAATTCACAAACTGATTTAAGATTTGGATAACCCCATATAGGGGGTTCGGCATACGTAGCATATTAATGGTTGCCTTGCTCAATTTGATGAACACAACGTTTTAATGTGGCGAAGACAGAACTGTAAAACTACGCACTTTTTGTGCAACTTTGTTGATACCGCGGATGCGGATCACAAAAGCCAATTTGGATTTTTCAGGCCCGTCGAATTGGCCGCATTTCTTTGCCACACAGCGCTACTCCATCTCACGGCGTCCATCACGGAGTTTTCTTGTTTGATATTTCTCAGCATGCACCAATTTACGGAGTGCAATCACAGCAGAGCGCTTTAGTTTACGTTTGATCAGGGTAGCAATTTGCTGACCTGCTCTTGCTGAACTGCAGCTTCGACTCGGGGACAGGAGGCAGCTTCCTGGAAGGTTGCCTGTCCTTTGCTTGCGGTTTCTTACCGGCCGTGATGGTAGTCCTCTTAACTTGTTACTTAGCACGTTGAAAAGGCGAAAAAAAGTTCGCCAAATGTTTGGAGCACATCGTAAATGAGCCACTCGATTTATAACATTTCTATAAACAATTTAATTAAATACTTTTTATACATAGATATGCTGCAACCGTGCACTTACTTTCCCAAATTCCATCCTGCTTATCGGCATAATTTTCCAAATATGCCTGCTACTTCATTACTAATTACTCAATTTTCCAACTGCGCCTTCTTTGTTGGCTCGACATATCCTAAAAAGACATAAATTTACATTAAACAATAGAAATCGCAAAAATTAGCAAATAAAATACTCGCTTTGTTTTGATTTGTTGTCAAATTTCTGAGAAATGTGAATTCACCACGATGAGATACAAAAGGAACAAGGACCAGGGATGTAATTTTAAGTAAACTATTATTCAGGGGCAAGGCGCAGAGCGTTCGGGGAGCAATATTAATTTGTATCAAATATAACATTAAACGGTGGTTCTAATACATTTTTTGATTTTATTAACCAGAGTACATACATAATATGGTATTTCTTTCAAAAATTAATGTACTATATGAACTTTTTTTTCAAATATTTCTTAAGTTTCTTTCATGAGTGCTGAAAAGCAACCATGCGTGTAAGAAATTGTGTGCTACCTAAAATTTCATCTCTGGAAACTTTATCCCCATAAAGGACTTCACCACAGTTTTTTTACTGGATATACTGAGAGCAAAACGTTGAAAATAATTGAAATCTGACTAAAACTACGGCCGCTTTTCATATAACGGTAAATTTCGGAATGCCTGAAACTTCAATATTTCGAAATTTAAGGACGCAAATTTACTCAAAATTGATACACCCCGGCTTACCATGTAGCGGTAGGTGAAAAACTTGTATTTAATACTTGCGTCGGGTATTTAATGTTTAGCTCGGCCCGAACTTAGATTTTCTTACTTGTTTTATGTAATGAGCTCGGCTTTTATGGAAAAATAATAAACATTAAATAAAAAAAGAGAAACAGCCAAAATCGATCAAAATGGTGATGACTTAATCAGCTGACTACAAGTGTATGTACAAAATGATTTTTATATTAACGATCTCAAACCAGTTTATAATGAATTTTAAATGTGCTCTATTAAAATGACATTTTAAAATGCCTTACGTACATATGTACCTTCGTATACAATAAAAGTTTAATAAGACCAATTTTTTGTACATTCATTTCAATAAGACGTTTTTGGGTAGGAAATGACGTTTT
>NW_016189729.1:0-3883 GCF_001687245.7 Rhagoletis zephyria
TAACCCAAAGCTTTAAACTTTGTATAAAATTTATAATCATTTGACGAAGCTCGAGCAGGGAGCATCAAAATTTCAAATTTTTTAATAGGAATTTCTAGAAACAATTCCGGTATGCAGTTCTATAGCACATTAAATTTTAGTATAATATTGTGCCAGTTTGAATTAGGTAAAAAATCTCTTTGATTTTTGAGAATTATCTTAACGTGAATAACGTAATCGAAAAGATTATGCTGATCAGGAAGCTGGCATGAAAAACCTTTGATTACTTGCATTCATACATTCATATTAGGGGCATTCACGATCCGGTGCATACTGTCTAGCATGGTGCATAGATAGCAAATATAGCATGACTGGCTAATTTTGTTGTTGTTTGAACACATGAAACAACAACAAGCATGCTATTTATGATATATATGCACCATGCTAGAAAGTATGCACCGGTTCGGGAATACCCCTATTGTATGCACATACATAAATAGTGTGACCAACTGTACGTAAATGACACGTACAGTACGTAAATTTGTAGCCATGTACCGTGTACCGAAGCTAACCGCAAAATCACGAAAATGTACGTAAATTGAATCGAAGAAATATTGTTGTACGTAAATTTTACATACGTACATGCAAATTTTGACTAATAAAAACTAAAAATATTATAATGAATCAGTTGATGGAAAGTTGACGATAAAATCCCCAACACTGGCAACGCTGTCTGCTGAATACTTTATTTCTGTTTTTCTTGTGTCCGTTAAGGGTAGGTAACTCAGCAAATTTATAGGAGTTGCCTCAATGACTCCAACTCACTTTAGGGAGTCAGTTCATTCAACTAACTCATTTGACCCTTTGTATATTAAACTCATTCGTATCGTAGCCTCAACATTAAAATGACTTGTACGGAATTTTTCGAATTCGTAAAGAAGCAGCCTCAAATGCTGAAAGAAATTGCATCAGATGGAAAATACGCGTTCAGGAAAACTACTCACGAACAATGAATTGATTACATAGGCCGACACTTTTGTAATTTAGCAGCAATTGCATTATTTCAGCTTTGAATGTACATATGTATGCACCTAAATATTTCTCAATTCGCAAATAAATATGCTGAAGTTTGTACGTCAAAAATGTGTTTGGATATCGACTAATAAACAGCAATAAAATCGTTTCCAAAATTTTTCTTTAAAATTTTGTGTTGCTACAATCTACTGTGTACGTAAATGAGTTTTTGGAAAAGTGGTCACACTATACATATACATATACGAGTATATGTATATGACGAACATTTCAATGTAACCGATGCACTTGATAACCCCAATAGCACCCGTGCACACAAACAATTGCAGCGTTTAGTTGATTTTGCGCGGAAGTATGCAGTAGTTTCATAGTAAATGTAATATTTTTTCTATTACAAAAAATTTTTGTAGTCTATGATTTATAATCAGGGCTGGCAAAAATATGCATACAAAAGTTTAAAATTTATTATATGCGCTTGAAAAAGCTCGATAATAAGACAAAATAGCCTAAGGGCTGTTTTCTGAAGTAACCTTTAAGTTTGAAGCACAATTTATATGTCTAAAGTTAAGCATTTCTATCGATCGATTATGACGTGTGTATGTTTCTTGGTTGTAAACGAATTTAAAACGGATAACAAAATTCTTTACTTCAGACACAATTATAAATCTTAATGCAACCTTTAAATATAAAGTGAGCTTTAAAGTTACAGGTTACTTGAGAAAACGGCCCTTAATCAATGAAGGGTTATTTTAATTTTTCAATGTTTATTGAATAATATCGGAATTACTTTACACATACGCTGACCATATTCTAGAAATAAAAATACAATACAAGTTTTTCATTATCCTTACATAGTATTAAGCAAAGTCGAGATTTTTTTACCACGCTAACCGCGAAAACTACTAAACAGATTTGAACGAAATTTTTTTTTAATTAATCTACATTGATATAGGTATTATCTTTAGTACTTAGAATTTCTATTGGGTTGCCACCTGTCTAAAGAATTATAAAATCCGCACCGTTCGTTGGATTACAAAAAATGCGACGTCAAATGAGAGGGCATGGCTTTCAGATGTGTAATAAGGTTTTATTTTTTCCAAGAGGGTTGCCACCAGTGCGAAAAATATTAAGATTTTTGCTGTTAGTTGGTCTAAAAGCTGAGATGCAAAGCGAAAGGACGTGGCCTTCGCATGTACAATAAGGTTTTATTTTTTTGAACAGAGTTGCCGCCTGTCTAAAAATCATAAAGCGATTTAATACATATGAGAAATAGTGTTGAGATATTCGGATATCCGTTCGAATATTCGTGTATGCTGATAAAATCAGTTGTTGTTGTTGTAGCAGCATACAAATTCCCCAAAGACTTTTTGGGGAGTGTTGCTGGAGTGACAGTCCTTGGCCAGATATAAATCTGGGTCGTTCCGGTTACGTAGACCCGACTGTCGTGGGTATTTATATCCAGTTAATATCCGTTCTCCTTTGTTATCTGGATATCCGTTTATTTCCGCTAATTTGCTATACGTATATTCAGCCGTAATAATACGAAAAGAAGCTAAACCTCTTTACTTCCCTTTATTTAACAAAGAAATAAAGTCGTTAAAAAACACTTTCACAGCATAACATTTCTGCCGAGCTTCCAGCTAAGGAACTATCGCAGTTGTGACAGAAAGATCCCACCCCTAACAATGAGTAAAATATCAAAAATAGCCTTATCATGAGTTTCATTTTCCCCGAACCGGTTCACATTGCACTCTTGGTTTCCATGGTTTTACTATAGGCGGATAACAAATTTTCGGGTGAATTTTTTTTCAGGTGAAAGTCAGGATAAGGCAGATATTGCTTGAATTCCGGTAACACGTACCAGATTTAAAATATCCGCAGTTGAAAACAGCTGCGTCCCGTATATTTTAAGTTTTTGGTACAGCGTATAACTGTTAGTCTTTGCACTCCACAATGAAATCCGTAGAGTCAAAATAGCGTTCACATTTATAGTCTGTTCGACAAGCAGATAATTATTGCAAATTATCACAAATTATCAGGTTTTGGCGTTCGCGTACGCAAAAAAGTTGCAAACTAGGGGAAATTGAGAGCGCAAAGTGACAGCTGATTTGGAGGGGAAGTTGCTAATTCCGGTTGGAAATATTTTTACCAGCAGCAATTTGCCAGCAAGAAAAACAGCTGATCAAAAACATCTGTTTGCAATTTATGAAAATTATGAAATTTATTTAGATGTCTCGGAATAAACCAAATACTCATTTACTTACGTTTTCTTAGGAAATAACTTAAGGCAAACCTTAAATTTATATTATTTTCGTGTTTTCAGTTTCATGCATTTGTATGTAAACAAAATTTCGATCAGCTATACTAAAAACTTGCAAGTTTCTGCAAATTTTCTGTTCGCGTACTATTTGAGATATTTTTCTCTCGTGAGAGAACAGATTTTAAACGAACGTACCTATTGACTAACCAACACATAAAATAACTATTACGAAAGCTTTAACTGACGTAAAACCAGATTTTGAAAATTTGGCTAAAAGGATCTTTTGATTTTTTTTTTTTTAAATATTTATCTAACGTACATTAGAATAATAATAAAATTAATATTTTTCATTTCAAATAACTTTATTTGCTCTTTTTTTTGTAGCTCTTGTAGCACTTCGTTTCGGGCTCGGCCTGGCCCAGCAAAAACTTTCAAACTTGATTTCTCAAAATTTTCATTTTTACACATTCATGGCTTACGGGCGACGATATAAAAATTATTTTAATTTTTCATGGATCGGAACTGAAATTCATGTGGGCATCCATGCACTTGTTCGTGTCGAAAACCTGCATTCCTGATGTATTTATGTAATTTGGAGCAGTGGGTGCATTT
>NW_016189730.1:0-3883 GCF_001687245.7 Rhagoletis zephyria
GTTTGTAGATGCAGTTAAAGAAAATACATGAAAAGGCCCGATTTTTTTTCTAATTCAAAATAAATTTCGATATTTCTTAAACGGTGCCACTTTTACCTGAAAAATGTTTGCTTTTCAGAGAGCTCACAATTTTTGTCTATACCTCGGTGAATTGCATGTGACTTTTCTTTAAGTTCTTCTAAATTATATCCACAATTAAATACAATATGCTGAATACTCTGAATAAAAAAAAATATATATATTCTTGGTTGTTACGAATAACTTTACATAAAAAATCTGCAACACTAATTGAGTACGTAAATTGCCTATAACTAGCATATGCATATCTATTTTCCATCTACAAATATCAACATTTATTTTGTAGCACGTTAACCTGTTGTGATGTCAGTCGTTATGACACCTAGGTGGAAAATGTATACTTGGAATATTTTTTCGCACACATTTATAAATACATACATACATACACTAAACATACGTACGTATGTATACACACACGTGCAAGACAATAACTGTCTAAGCTAAAGTCAATGGTAAATAAAAGTCAGGAGCGTGCCAGTGGAAAGTGCAAATAAACGGGGAAAAAAATACGAAAGTAAGCAATGTGACAACTAGAAAGCGTTTTGATTGATGGCAGCGTATTTCATCTGCAAGCGGATTTTCATATCTTAGCATACGCTTTTTTGGGAGCAAGCTTTTTGAAAGCGAGTATGCAGTAGTGTAAGCAAGAATGTCCACGTATACATTAGTATTGGGAAGTATCGAGTACTTTTAAGGATCTGGTATTTTTCAGAGTACTGAGTACTTTCTTTGAATATACACATGTTGGTAAAATTTCAATACTTAGTGTAAAAATCTCACAAGCTGGCAGTATTTCATTCAAAATAATATATGAATCCCAAATTACGTCACTGTCACCTGTACTGGGTCAAGTATTGCAATTAAAAATTATTGAAACTGCAAATTGAGTACAATCATTTCTGAATACCGCCAAATGTAAAGAAAACTCAATACTTTTTAAGTCTATTCGACACTTAATACTGAGTACTTTGAATAGATCCTGAGTACATGTATCAAAGTGATTATTGGAACAGAGTATTTTTGAGTAATGAGTACTTTCGAGTTCTTTTGTGAGTACAGAGTACTTTCGAGTTCCTTTTTTGAGTTTTGTGCACTTTCGAGTTCTTTTGAGTACTCAGTTTCGATACTTTTAATAATCGGAAGCTGTTGATCCTTTTGAGAAGCGAGTTCTGAGTACTTTTGGTATCGATACTGCCCAACACTATCTAATATTCACACATGCATAAAACATCATTTCTAGTTGGAGATTTGTTTTGCCATTTCAGAAAACGAGCGAGTATTATCCGAGAAAGTGCTTACATATTATGTGTATTAGGGCGGGTCGAAAATCTAATTTTTATCAAATCCCTTGTTACTAGTGAAAATATATTTTATCATCATATCAATATTAGTATTTTAATTTAATTGTAAGAGCCCGCGCATCGACCGCCAAGTGACACAGCATACCAGTCGAATAAGACCAATTCTTGTTAAAAATTCTAGGTTCAGCAAAAAGGTTTGGTCTCGAAGCCCAAATATTTTTTAATATTTCTGTCAAAATTATATAAACCTAATTTTTTCTAAGCGCTTAATAGGTATCTTACAACACAAAAATATCTGCCTTCAATGTTAAGTGTTTTGTTTAAATGTTATCTTTGAGTGCACAAAGGTAAAATAGAGTTCCTTCCAGTTTTTCAACAGTCACATTCATTTAGATGATAGCAACATAAGACTAAGAAATCGTTTGGTATTTTTGTTAAAGCAATTTTGTATATTAGTTAGTTATCGTTCTGTGTTAATAAATATCTTTCGCTATTGTATGAGTCTCGACGACATTACTATAATTCACAATTGATCATATTGTGGAGTAAAATTTCCCACCAGTCACAATAGAAGGTCCACTGACGCCGCCAACAAAAAAAAAATTCCAAAAATCAACGGTAAGTCCTAGCTACTTTAAACTTGCACTTTGTCATTAGCTTTTTCATTTTGAATGTCCTCCAAATAATAGATTTTCTCAAGGTCCTCAAAATTGGCGTTTCTTTTAGAGAGATTTTGAGGTGGCCTAGTGGTTTCAAGGCGGTACGACGATTCCGGTATTTTTTCAAAATTCATTGCATTTGTCGCTATTCTTTTCAGAGGCCGCGTCGTTCTGCACCGTGTAACTGATAATTGTGCCAGAAATGAGAAGCTGATGGCATCAAGCCTTATCCATTCGTACAACATATACATAGATTTATAAAACTAGTCTGAACCGGGATTGATTAAGTCGGCTTTTTTTTATTTCACCTAGCAACCGCAACCGCCGCGTATCCGAAGTTGGTTGGTTTCCGCATCTGTGCGAGTTTAAGACTGAGATCGGCTTATACAATCACATAGTGAACAAAACTTTATAGCGGTAACAAGTGTAGTGATTTAATGATTAGTAGTGCGCTCTACCAGTCCGCAGAGCCTGGGTTTAAGCCCAGTTTCCAACCCATACAAAAAAAGTTTTAGCTCATTGCTTAAACCAGCACTGATAACTATGCTCTCAAGCATGAAGTAAGCTACTTACATACATTTCATAAGTACATAAATAATATGGAACACTGAATGCCAGGTTGCAAGAATGCCCAATTTTTTGCTTCCATATCAACATTGGTGAAGGCTAAACTTTTCGTAGACGCAACTGCACAAGAAATTTTTCGCTAGTAAAACCGTTTTATGTTATTTCGATTTGTGTAATTTTCACATTATGATAAACGCGGCTGCGGATAACTGAATTAAAAACTGATTTTATTTAATAATAGCTAGTAAAAGATGTTTACCAGTTGAGAGCATAGCATTCTCTGCAGGGTAGTTAGGTATACATATAAATGTTACATAAAAATAATATGTACACACATAAATATGTATGTATGTACATTGAATTATACAATATAAACCACGAAATAAATTCTACCTAAAAGTATGCTCATATTTACATACATATGTGTGTGTGTGTATGTACATGTGAACATCTGTAAAAAATGGCTTGGCTGTCTGCCTAAAAACCTAACCATGATGATAACCACAAAGAGCTGGTTTTCCTGTTTTGCTCCGTTATTGACTTGTGGTGGAAGCTTTTGCCAAGCCAGCGATTGTTATTCAATATGCAGAGCATGCACATGTGCAAATATTGATTTTCAAAAGAATTTTTACGCCGCCGCCGCAAATCAGCTGCTGTGCAATCATTTTATTTTCTGTTTCTTGTTTTATTTTTATTTTCAATTTTTTTAATTTTCGAGCAAAAATATGAGTTAATTCGAAGTTTGATTAAAACTGAAATGTGTTGTTTTAAAGAGTCTTTGTTGGGCTTGAGTGTCGCATAACAGATTTTTTTTTTAGCAAATTTTCATTTTGGTATTGGCAGAAAAACCGACAGCTTTCGATGTGGGAATGTGTCATATAATTATTAACTGCGTTATGATTTATTTATATTGATAATTGTGTGAAGGAGGATTATTTCTGGGTCAAATGTGAGAGAATGAAAGAGCAAAACTTTCTTTCGTTTGATATTAATTTCAAGATAAAATTTTGTTGGTTTGTTTTTAGTCAGTATTCGGGAAATAATCTCAAAAGTATGTACATATGCATCTTTGTAATGAAACATATATTTAGAAAACAATATTAATATTTTGACATTTAATTGCCAACAATTTTTGTTGTAAGCAAGCAAATGCAAATATTTTTAATTAAAAATGGTAGGCAAAAAAAAAAACAAAATAAATAACAATACTACGCTCAATACAAATGAAAGTACGAGTAAGATTTAAATGCATTAAATTTTATTGTATCGGGCTGCAAA
>NW_016189731.1:0-499 GCF_001687245.7 Rhagoletis zephyria
TGTGTCCTAAAAGACACAAATACACGGTACACATTTTACCCTTGCGCGCTTCAGCAGCAGCGACGACGACGAATGGGTGGCTCGGTCGGTCATTGGGTGGGCTGAGTTGCAGGCTGGCAGTAGCAGCAGCAGCAGCTGTAAAGTACGATGGAGTGTTTTCAGAGTTACTGCGAGGGTTGTGCGGCGTACACTCTACTACATAGTTACACATGCAAGTATGTGCATCCTACGTGCGTGCATGCCAACTCATTTGGGTACTTGTGCTCGAGAGGATGTGATACTTGGATATGCGGCCAAAGGATGCACATTCGTTGATAATGAAACAGTGCGACAGCGTGTGTGGTATGACAAAAATATCAACCTATACGTCAACGACAAAGACAACATTGACGGCGCACAGTGTATCATTTCCATATTCTAGAAAAGATTAATTACATTATTTTATGTCGCCAAATTTCAAAACAACGTCAAGAATGTTTTTAGAAATGCCTGATAAAGA
>NW_016189731.1:552-3883 GCF_001687245.7 Rhagoletis zephyria
AAATTCTGGTATTTTTGCTTTGAATAGAAGAAGCCTGATTCATTACATTTCCAATGGTATCACATTTTTNAGTCCATTTCTGTCAGTTTGTCAGTCCTGTTATAGGGAAATTCTAAATATAAATTTTAGGCATTTTAGCGTTTGTAATTAGTTAAATATTTCAGTTTTTGCATTTTTTAAAATTGCAGTTATATAATAGGGTGGCGTGACAGTAACTATAAATTACCAATTTTTTGTAAAAAGCTTCGCCTATCTTATAACGTACCCTGTGCAAAATTTCATTAATCTATCTTCAATAGTTTTCGAATTACAGAATTAAAAGCAGCTAGATGGGTCAAATCTTACACTGTGCGGCGTTGCCGATTGCACCAGTATACATACATATATAAGTATATAGGTAGTCAGTGTAAAGTGCAACAGTGATGTTTTAGGTGTACACAATGACAAAGTTTGCAACAACATCGACGTCGTCTGTGACTCTGACAGTGACGGCACTCAGCGAGGCAGTGAAATTGTTATGTGTAGCAGAAAACGTAAAAAGCAAATCGATTGCGTAAAAATGCTGACAATATGAAAATGATGCATTTATGTACCTATGTGTAGCTGAGCGACAGCAAATTGTTGAAGTGATGGTGAAAAATGCATTGAAATTTGAAAAAAGTTGGAATGAAAGGAACTAAAGAAATGAAAATTTTGTTCTAGCTGCAGCTAGAGAGTGGGGTACTAGCAACATCTAGCAAAAAATGGGGCAAAGACTGTCCGAATGCATATGTATGTAACTATGTACATAAATACAATACATACAGCATTGTAAATTGGTGCATACATTTAGAAAAATATTTATGCAGACTGTTTCAGAGCTTTTGATGAATTAAATGTGCAAATAATAAAATTGTAAAAAAATATTTGGATATAAGTACATACTATGCTACAAACGTGGTGGCCAATTCTTGTTCTGTGAAAACGTGAAGTGGAAGCCTTTAATAATCGAGAATCGCTTAAAATGATATATCGAAACGATAAAATGAAAAAATTTAATTTTCACTGACATTGAATTTTTCATTTTCACTTCACAGTTTCACAGAACCAAAATTGGCCCCTTGTATTGTTAGTATTGGAATTTTGATTACATTGAACAAGCAAATATTAGTTGCGTTCCAGATGCTTCACGATTTGCAGGTTTTTACAGGAAGTCGTTCCAGGTGACCACCTCCCATAAGGTTTATTAATGGAGAAAACAGCTGTTCCTGCAAATCGTGAATTTCGTGAATATCGTGAAGCATCGCAAGGAACGCAACTATTATGTGCTAAGTTCGCCTTATAGTGCGTTGGCAACTGGCTGAGTCAACTGTGATCGTCGGTTTGAATCCCGCTGAAGAAGTCTGATGAGGAGATGTGGTAATCTCCGAAATAGCTATCACTTCTACCATTTATAAATTATTATTAATTTTTCAACCGTAGTTTTCCTTAAAAAAACGGCCTCAAGCTCAATAAAATTGTTGAATATACATATGCAACTGTTATAAGGCCATAAATAACAAAAAACAAACAAGCAAATATTATAAAAACGTCATAGAGATGAACTTCAAATACTTTATTTTAGAAACTCACTGTACTGATCAGGGAGCAATTTTCTTTATAACTTTAGCATATAAACGGCTGAAAGCGAAAATTGGAAATACATATGTATGTATGTACATAAATTTTTTGGTAATACATTTTTGTTTAATTGAAAACTAAGCATACACATCCACATATACAAATGGCACTAAAAATATGGATAAAATCGTATGTTTTGGATAAAAAATATGGGCGTTTAAATGTTAGAATAGTTTAGTTTAGATTAGAAGGGGCTGCCCCGCGCAGAGCACAGATACCCATATAACAGTTAAGGAGCATTTTGAAGGCAGCAGGTTGAAGGTCTTCTTGCATTCTATGGCTACTTTGGACATTGTACCTTTAGATTTGAGAGATTTTATAGCAGCCTGGATGTGAGGATAAATAGTTATAGGCCGTCCTGGAGGGGCGTTTAGCTCTGCCATAAGGAGAAAGTTGACAACCGACTTCGGATAGACATTGTTGAAAATACCCTCGATATCGAGAAATTCTTTTTCAATCGTCGATACGATTTCGTGATGTTCGGTCTCCAGAAATTTTCCATTGGAATATGCATGCTGGGTTCGGAAGTGAGGCTTACAGGCCTGAAATCCTTCGGAGCGGCCATGCTTCGTTTTGGTAAGAATACAACTTTGGCCTTTCTCCACTCGTATGGTATGTGAGTACGGCTTAGGCAGGGTCCCAGGGATTTGTAGGGCCTCATTCGCCCATTCCACCGCACCAAGCAGCCCGGGAGGTGAGTGCTCATAAGGACCTTAAGCATATTGTTATTCTTGCAAACTTTGAGTGCGTCTTTTATGGGTTGCCAAAGACCTGTTCACTTGGCTTGATTGAAGAGCCTCCTGCTGTTTTTCCTCAGTGCTGAAATCTCCTTCGGTAGGATGCTTGGTCAGAAGGCTTTGAAAGCAGCATTACAGGCATTTGTCACAAAGTTCACTGTTTCATAAATTTTTGACGATGAGTCCAGCTCACCGAGACAAATGTAGACAAGTGAATTTAGTTTTTGCAAGACCATAAATTAATGGCTAATTTTTACATTCAAACCTAAATTTTATTTTTCTGCTATTTATGGCCTAAAAACAATTTAATCAACAAAGGTTTGTAATTGAGCTTGAGGCTATTTTAGTGAAAAATTGTTAAAGAAAAACAACATACATTTACAAGTGGTAAAAGTTACAGCTGTTATTTCGGAGGTCACCACATCTCCGAATCGCAGTTCTACATACATTGAGCTAACGGGCTTTTGAGTCGTGAACTCTGGCGTGGAAATTCAGTGGTGCTCACCATTGAGCCTAGTTCGTCCCATGTAAACTGTTGTTGTCTTTTCCTATTTTTCACTTTTCGTGTACGTTCTTTGTATTGAAAATATTCACAGCCCTTATATTTTCCTTCCATTAAAAGCCGGAGCAAAATCTTGTAATTTGTTGAAGCAACATTAACATGCGATTAGAAATAGACGAATTTTTATGATGCTTTCATATATTACTAGCTCTTACCCGGTGCGCTTCGCTACACCTAAATCGATTAAAACTGGGAACTGCAAGCGCTTAAATTCAAACGGCATGTCCGTTGGAATCATTGGAATGCGTGGTAAGGGTACAACTTCACCTGCTGCCTTGCCATTTAGTATGGTTGCTTCGATCAAATTTGGAAACAATTTTTTGATGCCAATCTTGCGGCAAAATAATAATAAAAATCCAAAAAAACACGTAAA
>NW_016189732.1:0-3883 GCF_001687245.7 Rhagoletis zephyria
CTTCAGCATCATTCCCCAAAAGCTCTTTGGGAAATTTATATAATGTTACAACAACAACATCTCCAAAATAGCCTGTACTTAACTTTTTTATACTTAACCTTATGAAGTTTTAAGTTATTTAAAATATTCAATGTTTATACGATAAAAAGCACATAAAACATTTGCTTAGTATGCAACAAAATTGGATAATTCTAAAATAATTAATGTAGCCATATGGGATGATAATTTCGATTTTTAGGAATAAGTATGTAGTTTAATATTTTAGCTAAAAAAAAATAAATAGAATCAAATCGCTGAGCGAACTTCGTCGAAAGAAAGTTGTCAAAATTAAAACGCACTGCAGTATATGTAGCGGCAACCCGACGGCATCGCTCCGCCCGGCGAAAATCACTCAACGATTTGGTTTTTTTTTGTACTTTAAGGGATTTGAAAATCGCAATGTCATTTATTCGTTGCATCCTAGCATGCATTCTATCTTAACATGTATCATATCGTATTTCTAATGGTGATTTCGTTTCTACCAAAAAATGTTGCCTTTTGATTGCCGCATTCTCTTTTTGTGTTCGATTCTAAATTAAAGGCAAAGGGTGAGAAAATTATGTGTTCGTTCCTTAAAATGTCACACTCTTGTAAGGCAAAAAAGGCAAATTCACTGCCTGCGAAGCTTTGTCAGGGGAGATGGTTGCCCTGCAAATTAGATGGTTGTTTAAAACGACAATATGATGAAATGCGTGAGCTAGACAAGGACGAGAAGGCAAAAACATGCCTATTCGCAGGGTTGAGTGCAACATCCAACACATTTTGCACCGGGGAAGGGTCACTTTTTTGGAAGAAACGAACTCGCCATAATACAATAAAACTAAAACCCGTTCCGTATTTTAATTTGTAGGTGAAGACTCAGATGTAGAGCGCTTAGATCCGAAGAAAACTGATCCCGAATACTTTGAATTTGAATGCCTCACGGTGGAGGAAGTGGAAAAATTGCTAAATGAATCAGTAGAAAAGCTTAACACGATCCTACACATTACTCCGTCACTAGCGAAAGTGCTGCTGCTTGAACACGAATGGGACAATCAAGTTGTGGTTGATAAATATCGAGAAGATGCCAATGCTCTGCTTATAACTGCTCGTATTAAACCGCCTAATCCAACGCTTAGTCTACCTGACCCAACAGCACCATCCACCAGCAAAGATGCAATCGCCTACAGTAATAATAGTGGTATTGGCGACCAGCCACGCAGCTCATTGATTCCAGTAGGTGTATATAACGCATCGACGCCTGGTGGTGGTCCCACGTCGTATCGCAGTCAAATGTGCCCAGTATGTGCCAGTTCACAACTGGGTGACAAATTCTTTAGCCTTGCTTGTAGTCATGCTTTCTGCAAAGACTGTTGGTCAATGTTTTTTGATACTCAAATCTTCCAAGGAATTTCCACACAAATCGGCTGCATGGCTCCAATGTGTAATGTGCGTGTTCCTGAAGATTTGGTGTTAACCCTAGTGACACGCCCCGTAATGCGCGACAAGTACCAACAGTTCGCCTTTAAGGACTATGTTAAGTCCCATCCCCAGTTGCGTTTCTGTCCCGGACCAAATTGCCAAATTATAGTACGTTCACCGGAAATCTGTGCAAAGCGCGTCATATGCACTTCTTGCCATACGTCATTTTGTTTCAGGTGTGGTATGGACTACCACGCGCCCACTGACTGTTTAGTCATCAAAAAATGGCTAACGAAATGTGCCGACGATAGTGAAACAGCCAATTACATTAGCGCTAACACAAAAGACTGCCCAAAATGCCACATCTGTATTGAAAAAAATGGAGGCTGTAATCATATGCAATGCTTTAACTGCAAGCATGACTTTTGCTGGATGTGTCTAGGTGATTGGAAGACGCATGGATCCGAATACTATGAGTGTTCTCGCTATAAGGATAATCCGAACATTGCCAACGAATCGGTGCATGTACAAGCTCGGGAAGCTCTGAAAAAGTATTTGCACTACTATGAACGCTGGGAGAACCACTCGAAATCGTTACAATTGGAACAACAAACCATTGATCGACTGCGTGAGCGAATCAACGAGAAAGTAATGAAAGGACGGGGTACATGGATCGATTGGCAGTATTTGTTCAACGCTGCAGCCTTGTTAGCGAAATGTCGGTATACGCTGCAGTATACATATCCATATGCATACTTTATGGAAAGCGGTTCACGAAAGGATCTTTTCGAGTATCAGCAAGTGAGTAGATTCTCATTAGTTTTTGATTCTAAGTATTATTTCATAAAAGTACAACTAGTCCAATGTTAATGCAAATTTTAATAGTGCACAAGGGTTGCTCCATTAAAAAGTTTCATAATTTCTCCTAGTTCTTTCAGAGCTCAGAACATTTGTGTTATTTATGGAGAGCATAAGTGTCTTGCAGCGTTATGCATGAATATACTAAACGCATCACATGGCTGATCCACAAACCAAAACCAACTTTGATAAAAAAAAAATTTGCTTTCTTAAAGGTTACTCGTAACTCTGTATGCATTTTTAATGCCGCTATACGAGAGGTAGGCGTGGTTTTAAACTGCTTTCGCCCATTTCCAATACCAAATTACCTTAAACCAAGGGTTGTGGACACGTCGATTTTCATTGATCTACATATCATAAATTTTACACGAGTTATCGTATAGACTTTCAAACGAACGAATAAACATCTCTCAATCGATTTCCTTTTTCTCTTTTGGGAAATCAAAGTTCTCATTGGGGTTAAGGGCATCATTTGGCATAAAAACAAAGTGGAATGGTTTCAGTGGTCACACAGTTTTTAGTCTTATTTTTGGTTCAATAAAAAAATTAATACAATAATTATGTCAATTTATTTAATTCATGCATGTACTTAATTTATTTTAAGGCACAACTTGAGGCGGAAATTGAAAATCTTTCATGGAAGATCGAACGTGCAGAAACAACTGATTTAGGTGACTTGGAAAATCAAATGGATATTGCTGAAAAGCGTCGAACCACGCTGCTCAAAGACTTCTTCCCAATCGATGTTTGAGTGCCAAATAAATGACTGCGGCAAAAGAGAGGAACTATTTTTCATTTAAGTCTACAGTCATTAATCCATAGTCGATAGTGGGTGGAACTAACTGGCTGCTAAAACGAATGGATAAACTGCAATATAAACGCAATGCGCTAAACATATTATAACTTGTTTAATACACACACACCTACATAGAAGTACATATATAAGCATATAGTTATTGAGAGCATAAAGCTTACCTACTATATAGCAAGATATATTACAAAATTTAAATGTAAAAACATTTGCATACATACCTACATATGTACATATGTACATACATAATGATTTTGGGAAATAAGCATTGAAAGAGGTGAGATTTGTTAAATATGAACGTAATTCATGACAAAAGCACTTTCTAAGCGCATTTACGTTACAACTAAGTGATAGGTTTTAAAATATTTGCGATTAGTAGGACAATTTTTAACCTATGACTTAGGACAAAAATGTTTATTATAAAAACGGCAATGTAAACTTAACAAATGTAGACCTGTTAGCTAAGAATTAGCTTATCAAATTATGAATTTAACAAAACAAAAATATAAGAAGTCAATAATCGAACCCAGGATGCCGATTCAATTATAGACTAACTAGAGAGAATTCAAACGCACCTTTGTAGGTTCAACGAAACAATATATGTAACTACTATATATTGTGAAGGAATTGCAGTTTCGGGTGGATTTGCAAAATAATTACACTTACATGACGTGTTATAAAACTTTTCATGTTATTGAGGAGTGACTCGCAGTTTTCATCAGATTTTAGACGCATAATTCTATCTCAGAAATTGTCTATCCATATAAAAAAAAA
>NW_016189733.1:0-3883 GCF_001687245.7 Rhagoletis zephyria
GGAGAAACTGTCCTGTAGCCTGATTAAACCTGAAGAATAGTTAAACATACCTTTGGAGTTTAAACCTCTCACTGTCAGCATGATAATGTGCAGTAAAGCAGTACAAATCAAAGAATAAGATATCAAGGAAACAAGTACCTGTTTAGGAGATTGAAACACACCCATAGATGAGAATCATGCTGATGGTGATACAGATATTCTAGATACAACAGTGCTGTGGGCCCTGGTGAAAGATACTATAGGACTGGAGACAGCATATTTGGACCCTAAAGAAACTATAACTTAGTTCCTCCTACACATGCAATCAAAGGATCTGGGGATATAAAAGCTCATGGAATTAAAGGGGTTACACACAAAGGATACATCAAGTGATTCAAAATGGAAAATAGACTCCTGAGGATTGATCTGTTTTAAAGGCTGAGCCTATATACCCCAGATCAAAGCAGTCAAGAGTAAGATCATGAAGATTAACTATGATAACCCCATGGGGGGCCACCAGGGCATAAGGCAAACCATAGAAACTATCCATTGGAAGTACTACTGGCATAATATGCAAGAAGACATCAAGCATTATGTCTGAAGCTGCAATATCTGTCAATGAATTAAAGTGTATAGACATGCACCCTACAGCAAATTGCAATCTCTGCTGGTCCCAAGGGCCCCTACAGAGTTAGTATCAATAGATTTTATTACTGGACTACCACCTAGCAAGCACAAAGGAAAGGTGTATGATGCTATCTTAGTAGTTGTGGATGCCTTTATAAAGTACACTCTGTACCTATCCTGTTGAAAGGATATTAATGCAGGTCAACTAGTGGAGTTGATGATTAAACAAGTTATCCCACTCATCAGTATTCCAAAGAACCTGGTTAGTGATCAAGGATTGCTGTTTATAAGCCACTTCTGGTCCACTCTATGCCACTACCTTCAGATTAAGTGCTGATTATCAATGGCTTTCCACCCACAGACTGATGGTGCCATGGAATGAATAAACCAAGAACTAGAATACTTTCTTTGGGCCTATATAAACTTCCACCAGGATGACTGGATCTGATGGCTTCTAATAGTACAGTGGAAGTACAATGCATCAGTATATAGTATTATTAAATGGACACCAGCAGAAGCATTCATAGGGAAGAATCCCAACCTCCAAATCAATGTTGAGGATAAGCTGTCTGAAGGATACACCCCTACAGCAAAGAACAGGGTTGATGAGATTTGGAGTGCCTGGAGTCACATTGTGGAGCTACTGGAAAAATCCAAGGAAGCAATGGTGAAGCAGTATGATAAACATCATATTGATAAATCCTTCCAGATTGGTGATGAGGTCTACCTGTGGGTGAAGAATATCAAGACTATCAGGCTGAATGTAAAATTAGATCATTGGCAGCTAGGACCCTTCACTATTATTGACATAGTAGAAAAACAATCTTACAAGCTTTGACTTCCTCTGCTGTATGGTCAAATTTATCTTATATTTTATATCTCCCTACTGGAACCACACCACAGGTGTAAAGGAGAAATTTGGAACCCACCAGAAATTCCTATAGATGGAGAAGACATCCCTGAATAGGAAATAGAAAACATACTAGCTGACTGAAGGTGGTACTGAAAGAGGCAGTACCTTGTGAAATAGAAAGGATACTTGCTGGCTGAAGCTATCTGGGAGTCATTGACACATGTGAAGAATACCATAGCTTTATCAGACTATTAATGGGAGAAGAAAGTGAAACAGGGACAGGCAATCCCTAAGGATAAAACACCACTAGTATCTGATAATGAGACCCAGTAAGGTTCAAAAAAGGGGGAAAAACACTACTGTATAAATAAAAAAGAGAATAAAAAGAACCTATTCAGAACAAAAAGTAACAAGTGCAAGGGTATCTACTCAGATAAAGAAAGAATATTAAAAATAGAACATATTGGAATAATGCCAGACTATAATAGAACATAAAAAGACTATGGCTCTAAAAAAGGGTATCTAATGCTTATAAGTGAAACTGGTTGCTATAAAAAGGTTAGCAGATATATTTCTGCAATAGTGCTGAAAGGGTATAAAAACCTACTGAAAGAACTGTTGTGTAACACCCCAGAAGATTGCCTGGTTTCCTATATTCAGATCCTTTATCCACTTGACACAGGCCTCCTTCATCAGTCTCTCTATAATTTGAACAAGCTCAGCATGATTATTGTAGACCTTAGAGGAAGGCACACAAGCAGGATGAGCAGGTGAATGACTGGAACAGGTATGGAGGGGAGATCAAGAATGCTGCTGCATGGGGGAACCCACAGATTAAGGGGATTGAGAATGGTCCCTGGAAGGAGAACCTGGTGGGGCATGGGAAGCAGCATGGGAAGAAGTATGGGGAATGTTTTGATGACAGTGGTCAGGTTTTGGAGAAGCATCAGGCAAGTTGCAATCACATACAACCTGATTAAAGATATTTCTGTATTGCTTGAGATGTGTGGCAATAACAGGGCACACAGTCTCAGGAGCTTCCACCCACTGATGGTAGGTGGACAGGATGTTGTCTGTCAGTTCAAACTATAGTGGGAAAATCTCCTCATAACCCTGTCTAGCCCTATAGGTACAGTACTGGCATAGTATGTGCTCCTGATGGCTACACACATAATCTGTTCCTGCACTCTGGGGTTCCTGAGCTACTATTTGGACACACTGACAACACTAAGAGTGGGCAGGCCTATACAGGGTAGTATTTAATGCTGAATGTTTTGTATATTATAGAGCTAGAGCAGAACTAATCACTTGTATATCCTTATCTTCAGCAGCAGGACCTGGGGCCTCCCCCTGTAGAGAAATGACCACAGCCAGATCAGAACTTGCAAAACATATGGCAGGCTCTGAGGGGACAGAACTCTTAATGTCACCAGTTGTTTCCATAGGGGCAGGACCTGTTGGAGCAGGATGGGGGGATGATAATAACTGGGGCATATTGCTGGCAGCAACACCCTCACCTGCACTCTCTGGACCACCACCTTGAGGTTAAGCTGCAGGATCCTCTGGATCAACAGCCACCAGAGTGGAAGGTTTAGAGGGCAAATTTTTATTGAATCCAAAAAGATGCTGGAGAGGGGGGATGGATATGATAACTCTAAAAGAGGCCACAATCACATATGTTAGTAAAACACCTGCAAATTACAAGTAAAAGATAATCTACAAGAACACTGCAGAAAGACCCCAAGAGAGCAGTAAATAATGGGTTATTAAGAAAGCAAGACAACAACAACTGTGTTGATTTGAAGTTAGCCAGACTACCTGCATGCAAAGGAAGAAACATGCTTTTATAGCTATAATGATGATTACTACCCTGTATCTCCACACTGAGGATAAAGGCAATAATGACACTAAAAATAACCCCATTTGTTGCAGAAAATAAAGCATTCTTTCAAGACTTACCAAAAGCAATGAAGCAGTAGGAATAAAGCTGCTAAAGTAGGCACATTGTATGATCCCTGAGGGGTAAGAGAAGAAAAAAGAAGAGAAAATAAAGATATAAAAGAAAAATAAAGAGAAGCCCTACAACAAAGCCCTAGAACAGAGCTACAGGCACCTTTATTCTGCTGTCAAAATAACAACAATTACCCTTTCAGGTGACTGCTCAACACATCACACCCTAAAACAAAGAAACTATAACAATGAAATGTCATAGGACTTGATAGGCTTTATAAAAGCCTCAAATCACCCCCAGGAACATCACAAGAAACCAACAGTTGCAGGGGAAACATCCAAAAAAAAAGAGCCTTGGGGTGTGGCTCTTGAAGAAGGGAGGCAATGTTAGGAGACATGCAGATAGCCTGATAAACAGGTAACCAGTTAGCTAATATGGAGGGTTAGTCATCCCTGCATTAGCTAAGAACTGAA
>NW_016189734.1:0-3883 GCF_001687245.7 Rhagoletis zephyria
AAACGCTTTTGAATCAGTTTTATCTGATACAAACAACGGAACAGCTATTCAGCTTATTTGAATGCTATTCAGCGCGGTTTTTATTGAAAAATCAAAATTTGCTTTTTATTGCCAAACACAATTTTAGTCAGCACTTTTCTTGCGTACCAGAGTTCGTAGTATTGCTTTTCGTAATACAGCGTAGAACATTGGCAAAACAATTTTAAGTGATGTTTTTCTTTTTAAGTGTGATATTCAGCACGATTTATAGTTGACTAAAGATTATTTTCGTACTTTGTGAATAAATAAGCTTCATACTTATGAAGATACTACAATTATACCCCAATCTCTGGGGCATATTTGTATGCCTTATTGTCTCATGTTGATATTCCCAGTAAGAGATCTACCACTTCTTTACTCTTCATATAATTCAGCAGCTTTAAGTGGCATTGCTTCGCTAGTCTACTTTAAAATTTGCATAAATTGCTTTAAACTGAATTCAGCGCTTCTTTTTTATATGATAATGCACTGCTGTGCGGCAATTTACCCGCTAGTGATAACAGAGTATTATTCAGCAAACGTTATTTACGCCTTTTTGCACTTTTGTGCAATTCAGCGGCCTACAGTGACACATATACTGTAGATTTCAGTATTTTAAGCCCGTGAGGTGGATCCAAAACCACCCTCATGCTTTTAACTGAATTCAGCGCAATTTCTGTTTAACCGCCATGCACTCTTGTGCTGCAATTTATTTAGTTGCGGTTTCGAAGCGTTATTCAGTACTTGTAAGCACAACTTTCCCCTACTGCTTTGCAATTCAGCGGCATTTTCTTTCATTTTCAAAAATCATAAATTGCCTTAAAAATTCTCCCACTAGCTTTTTCTTACATACACCTTGCATTTGAAACTCACAATGTTAAGCTACTACCATTTTTTCAGCTTCCACTGTCTCCTAATGCAATTCAGCGGCTTTAATTCGCTTATTCTAAAATTTTAAATTAACTTAAAAGTTGCACAAGCGATTTTGAAACGATTTCAGCGCCATCTGTTTATATTGCAATGCACTGCTGGAGGCGTACCGTAACTTTCTTATTTGGGATATCAAATGCTATACAGCGCTTGTAATAAACACGAATAGTTGCTCCAATTCTACTCCACAGTGTTTAATAACTTTTTTGTAACTTACAAAAAGTTCCAAATTAATTAAAGCTGCCACGAATTAAAAATCGTAACAGCATTCGTGGAAATTAATTTTAACTTCATTCCATATTCGCCACAACCACTATGTACACTTGCAATCAAAAGCAATTCTCACTTGCCGCGTCATCCATTGAAATTTCATTTCACTCGTATTCATGCCAGCTTCGTTATCTGCTGCATGAAGAAGTCAATTTCTTTCGCAAGTTATTTCAACTATAGCTGAATGCACCGCTGGCAGCAGATCAAATTTCACCACCGAAAACACGAAATTTAGAAGTTTTGCTCAATTTCACATTTGCTGCTCAGCGCAATGTGGCATGTGGCAAGCAGCATGATTTAAAAAAAAAAACGCCAAAAAGAAAGCTAGTCTATGTACGTGGTCGTGCGAACTCGCTGCGTTGCCTGGTGCCATGTGTTGCAAGCTGCAATTGCCAGCGCTCGAACGGCAGCAGCGCCGAAGAAATCGAAAAATAAATGAAGGCGAAAGAAGAGAAAAAAAGACGAGATAACTACAACGCAAGCAGTTAGCACAACAAAGCAGAGTTCACGCTTGCATTGCGCTTTAGTTGAGCGTAAGTTTTTGCGCGAAAATTCGGTTTACACGCTCCTCAGCAGCTGCTGCCGCCACTGCTGTTGCATCTGCATTTGCCTCGCCTTTGAAACTTAGCTCCTTCGTTCGTTCGTCCTTCGACTGCTTGGTGCCCCGCGTCTTGTCATTGCACATAGCCGTCTTCCTTCAACAGCTCGTCGATTGCTGTGCATTGTTTTTCAGATTGTTGTTATTTTCTCTGTCTTGTCGTGCTTTTGTTATCTTCCTTTTGCCTTAGTTGCATTTGCTGGGTTGTTCTACTTTTTCAAGTTGACTGCTTCTTATCTGCTAGCGCTTACAGAATTTTGTGGCAAGTGGCAAGTGTTGCTAATGCATGCTTCCAAGTATGTATGCAGGGGCTCACACAAGCATACGTGTTGTAGATGTGTGTGTGGCCGTGTTAGTGTATGCGTACGAGTTTGATTTCATTTGCTGGTAGTTTTGCTACATGCTGCAATCGCTAAGGAATTGATGAGGTGAAAACTATTGACATTAGATAGCGAAAACGACGAGCAGATAGAAGCGTTGCAGGAAAATAGAAGTTCGAGGCCAATGGTGGCATAACAATGAGCAAGGAGTCGAAGACGAGACTTCAACTCTAGAAATTTTGGCTTATACGCCACTTGAGGGAAGCGTAAAATATACATATTTGCTGCCCCAAAAGTAATGAAGCGATATGCAACGAAAGATGGCTTTAAAATAAGTGAAAATAAGTAAATGTACAACTTTTATATGAGTGAGATCGTGTCAATGAATTTCAATGCGCGCCTAAATGTCTATAAGGCAAATATACAAACATTTTAGAAATAAAAAAATCTAAATTTTTATGTTTAAAAAATTTGCTGCTTTAAATTATATGGGATATTGAGGAGCCCATTTGTAGTACTAAGAAATTTTTCGCTGAATACATCTAAAATGAGCTGAATTGCGAAGAGATACCACGAATAAAGCGCAAAGGTGCAAAAGCTATAATTCTGCTGGAAAATTTATATGCGCTGAATAGATTTAATGTGAGCTGAATTGCGAATAAAACAAAGCGTGCTTTTCATAGTTATGCTAAGTCACTTATAAAAAGCTGGAGATAAATTCCTGTCCTGAACTGAGCTGAATAATGAGACTTCTTGCCAAAAAATAAACGTTTTTAAATAAAAAAAGAAACGCGCTGAATTTGCTTTTAAAGCGCTGAATTGCAATAATTTTTCAAAGAAAGCATAAGCTTCATACGATGCTTTTCTAGACATCTAAACGTTGCTCAAATACAGTTAAATAGCGCGGAATTGACTTGACCTAAGACGGCAAGATTGCTTAAGATAATTCTCATGATGTGAATTTGAAATAAATCCAATGGAATAAATCCATCGCAAGTACGCTGGTAATACAAATTTCGTATTGAGAATAGTTAATTTAATACTTTTCATTCAATTGACGCAAGAAAAAAAAAGTTTAAGCTATAAAAAAGAGCTGAAAAATAATTATTTTTGTTAAAAAAATATATCGTTTTTAGGTATATAATATGCAAAAAAGTGCTGAATTTGCTTAACCGACGCTGAATAACCAAAAATATATATTTATAGCACATTAATACTTCAGAATGCTTTGTTAGGCATGTAAATAATGCGCTGAATACAGCTGAATTGCAAAAATATCCTAAAAACAAGAAGTTTTATGACTTTATAAAACGATAAATTTATAAAATTTCAAATAGAAATTATGTGCTGAATTAATTTAAAAGGCGATCTGTTTTAAAATTCAGTTCTTTTATAATTTTTTGCTCTTCACTTGTATACGTAGAAGTTTTTGTAGTCTAGCATTTACTTTAGCTGACAAAAAATTAAGCATAACCATTTAAGGTAGATACTAAAGTGCGCTGAATTTGTTGAATGTGTGCTGAATACTTGATTTTTTAAACTTTAAAACTTAAATCTATCGCTGCGTGCAATACTTTGTGCTAAATTAACTAAAATTGCATTGAATTAAAACTTTCCTCTAATTAAATGAATTTGAACACTACTTTTAACTCAAGCAGTAATCCCCTAAAAGTAAATAAGCTGAATTCAAAGGAATTTGCGGAATAGCAATCGTAGGAAGTGAGCCATGATACCGCTTACAAATTTT
>NW_016189735.1:0-3883 GCF_001687245.7 Rhagoletis zephyria
CAGCGGAATCGGCGACAGCTGCTGAGATGCTGATTTCAGTTGCTTCTGATGCTTTCTGAGTTTTCGCCGAATCATTTCTCATTTTGGATTCTGATTTGAGTGCTGCTGCTGCTGCTGCTGCTAATGATGACGTTCGAGGGAGTCATTTTTTGCCATCCTTTTTTCTTTTTTCATTCTCGTGACCATCTTTTTTTCGTTTGCACCAAAATGTTCTTCATTTTTTTCGTGCCTTTCTAGCCATAGTCGACCTCCTCGGTGCCTAAGCATCCCGGACGCCATGTGTGTGTGTGTCTGTGTACGAACATGCGGCGGGATTATTGGCATATTATGATAATTGTGCAGCAGGAGAGGAGAGATGGTAAGGCGCAAAGTAGAGCTAGTTCTAGTGCTGATGCTAAAGATGATGAGCAGACTTCCTTCTTTCTTTTTCTCATTTCGTGTTGGCTGCTGCTGTCGCTGATTTGTCGGCTTTAGCACCAGCACTGCAGCTGCCTCCTGCCACGAATGAGAAAGCTTAGAAGCTTTTGCTTCAGTGTCTGTGTGTGTTGATGTGTTCAGATGTGTGTAAAGCCAGCCTGGGCGACACCAAATGAATTGAGCTTCTTTGGCTGCAACTGTGCTGTGTCGGTGCAGACGGTGCGACATGCAAATTTCCCTTTCCTTCTTCTTTTTTGCCTGCCTTCTGCACAAACTTTGGTTATTTTTTTTTGTCATTGCCTCTGCTTTTTCCTGCTGGTGAAGTGGTGTTGCTGGTCTGCAAACAAACTGAAACAGACACAGTCAGTCAGACACATAGTTTGAAACATATTGCACTGCTAAAAAGTTTTGCCTGCTGTACAGCAGCTACGGAAAAAAAGTAGTAGAGTCTGGGTGTCTGCACCATTAGTGTCAGACTTTATGGTCGCTGCTACAGCCTTGGAGAGCAGCTAGCTGACTGTCTGGCCTTTCAGCTCTTTGGCTAGTAGCTAAACTTCAAACGGAAAGAGAGCTTGTTTGCAGTGTTTGGTGTGTGTGTGTTTTATTTGGTTTTGTTTTGTTAGTTTGTAAGTCCGTTTCCCCGATTCGATCACGAGACAGAGCCTGACTGAGTGACTGACTGAGTAAGTGTTGCCAACTCCTCAGCCTTTCCCTTTCCCTCGTCAGAGTTGATTTGCATCAGCCATCTGCTCTCTCTTTCTCTCTCCCTGTGCCTTCCTCAAACTAAACTCTTCGTATCCGCCTAAATTGGTGGTGGTAAAGTGGCCACCACCACCACCGCCACCACTTGATCTATGCGACCATTGAAATTGAGAGGAGGCCATTGATTTATTTGCAGCAGCAGCAGCAGTCGTATCGGAAGACGCCTTCTTCTTTTACTGTTCTCTTCTGTTATGCTGCTGCTGCTGCCGTTGATGATGANTGCAGCAGCAGTCGTATCGGAAGACGCCTTCTTCTTTTACTGTTCTGTTATGCTGCTGCTGCTGCCGTTGATGATGATGATGGTGATGAGGATGCGGCTCATTCGCAGTGAAGGCAAAGAAATGGGAAAGAGAAGAAAAGGAAAGACAGAATTTGTGTGTCTCTGCTCTTTGCTCTCTCATGGCTGCGTTTTTCCTCTGCTCGTGAACTTTTTTTCCTGCCTGCAAACTCACATCGCAATCCTAGCTGGCGGTGATTTATTAGGAATGTCAGTTTGAATTAAAATTTGAATCCATTCGAGAGAGAAGGGAAGGAGGAAGACAATGCCGCGGCGGCAACTCTTGCTCTTCTTGCGTGCCACTGCTCTACTCTGCTCATTCTGCTGCAGCTGCCGCTGTGTCCATTGGCCCTTGCAATTGCAGCAGCACTCCAGCACTACACTACTCGATCTTGCTGGGCCCTCCTAGATTTATCATTCAGACAGCTGTGCTGCTTGATAAAGATGTGTATGTGTGTGCTTCAAACAGACACAGACAGACCAGCAAACACTGCCAGACAGACAGACACTGATATCTCACTGAGCACAAAACAGAGAACCGTTTCTGGTCAGCTGTCTGAAAAAAAGTTGTGAGTGTGTGTTTGCTTCATAGAAAGAAAAAATCTTTCACTTTCACTCTCTCTTTCTTGGTCTTGATTCTGATGACTATTTTCTATTCTCTTTTTTCCTTCTTTCTTATTCCTTCTTTTTTGTACTGGTTGAATCTGCGTGCCCGTCCATCGGGTTTCCCTCTCCCTCACCACCCTCACTCTTCTTTATTGGCAATTGTCGCCTCTAATGGCGTCACATTAGGCCGATTATGGTGGTGATGCTAGTGCTGCCTCTGGTCCATTATCTGTTCTCTTCTGCTGTTGCAGTCTCGATTATCCTTAGCAGTGCCCTTCTTTTCTCCCTTTTTTCCCTTCCTTCACTGCCACAATCTGCCGTTCTTCTTGTTTATCTGCTCAGTGAAAATGTGTCTGATGTTTTGGTGGTGGCTGCTACTGCTTATCTCGATTGGAGTCAGTGGTGCTGCGAGACCACCACCAGCACCAGCATTGCCATTCATTCCATTTTCGTTCCATTCTCGAGCCGCATTCTCGGGGATTCCATGATGATGGTCCACTGATTCCGGATGATGTGGTGCTGTGCGGTGGTGGTGGTGGTGTCGTGCACACCAGTCAATGCCCATCTGATTTGGGTTTCCTTTCTGCTTTCCTTTTCCTCCTTCTCATTGGAAGCTTTGGGACCACTCCTTGAGACCACTTTCACCACCACCACCACCACCACCACTGGCTATTGTGAATAGTGCCCATTATCGTTCACTCATCTCTTTATTAGCATCCCGCACACAGAGAGAGGCGAGCTGATTTTATGTTTTTATGCTTTTTACTGCTTCTGCTTTTGCTGCTGCTGCTACTGTTGATTGAATGTCGTCGTCGCAATAGCAGAAAGAGCTGCTGCCCCGATCTCTTTTATTATTATTACTGCTACTGTGAACTTTAGCACTAACTTTCGGTTTTTTATTCTCTTTTAGAACTTTTACCCCCACTTTCCACTGTGATCTCCACCACCACCAAAACACCAAAGCAAGAATGAGCAAGATGAGTCCAAACGGCTCTGCCACCTCTACCGAGTCCATTCTCCTGCATCTGCTCTGTCGGGTGGATGCCGCCCGGCAGCGAGCACTCTACCGACAGCGGAAACAGAATCACCCGAATCCTCATCACCACCATCACCACCCAAATCACAGACTCACCTCCTCTTCCTCCTCCTCCTCCTCCTCCTTCACCTCCGAACTTCGCAGTCTGGAACTATGGCGCTCGACCATGGCCGAGTGCCTCGCCTCCTTCCTCTACGTCTTTCTCCTCTGCGCCACCCACCTCACCTGGAACGGCTCCGCCTACATCTTCGGCCCGGCGCCCAACTGGCTGGTGATCGCCCTCACCAGCGGCCTGGCCATGGCCACCCTGGTCCAGTGCTTTGGCCACATCAGCGGAGGACAGGTCAACCCGGCCCTCACCGTCGCCCTGGCCGTCACTCGGAAGATCAGTCCGCTGAGGGCGGTGTGGTACCTGGTGGGCCACTGCTGTGGCGCCATTGCCGGTGCCGCGCTTCTCTACGGGTAAGTGAAGTTTTCTTTTCCTGAGTTGTTTTGTGTTTAGTTGTTGTTCAGGCCCCTAGACCCTTAGTACTTTTTACTGTGTGTGCTAGGTTTTGTTCTAAATTGGCTGCTGCCTTTAGATAGTTTGTAGCAGAGAGGCTGTTTTGTTTCTCTTTTGCTTTTGCTGTTGTTGTTGTTGGAAGTGCGCGAGTGCTTGTTAACGTCATGCGGGCTGCTGCTGATGCTGCTTCTTTGTGTTGTATTCTTCTTGCCGCTCTTGTTATTCTTCCTCTTTTTCGGTGTCTGCCGATGACGCTGATAATGATGAGAGTGATGAGCTGCTG
>NW_016189736.1:0-3882 GCF_001687245.7 Rhagoletis zephyria
CAACGTTTATTATTCACAAATGCAATTGATAGGAAAAATTAAAATATTTTGTTACTTGAAGTTTTTATTCTGCAAAAATTTCCTAAGCATTTGCATAACAATTGAGAGAATTACAAAACTATTTAAGATTTTTACATGGCAGTTAAAAATTGCTTATTTGTTTAAAACTTCATAAAGGATTGTAACTTGACATGATGCAAGTTATGGTCATTTACTATTGCAAATTTATTTTCATTACTTGCATAAGTGCACCAAAACTTCCTACACCTGGCTACATAAACATACTTGCCTACATGTACAAACATACACAAGTATACATACGTGGGCCATTGAAACTACCGCCCATTGATATGCAATATTTAGTAGTAGAACTTTTTTCCTTCCGGTGACCTTTGAAATGCTATTTTACCGGTGACAGCTACAAATTGTTTGGGGAATTAAGTCAAGCTAAAGTTTTCATATTTCAGTAAATGAACGAAAGTGTTTGCAATAAGCCACACGAACATTCGAATTACATACGTATGTGGGACGTTCCATACCAAAAGGGACGGGGTTCACACTAAACGTATTTGATTTGTTTCAAATTTTTAGGGTTGATGGATAAACATAAATAATAGATAAATATGAAATGTGAGTTTGATTAATACATTTTTTTAAAAAATTACAGCACAAAAACAAAAACAAATCGATTTAGTAGTTTTCCAAAAATCTCGAAAACGGGGAAAGGAAAATATTTGAAAATCACACATACACACATCAAAATTCTCTATGAAAATAAATATTTTTAAAATTTTTTTTCTTGAAAAATTTTTCACATACAGATTAAAAAAAAAATATAGTTTCCGAAAATATGCCGCATCAAAAAAAATAAAAAATGAAACAATCACAATGTTAGCTCTGAGTATTGCGCAATATTTAAGTATAGTTTTATGAGGTGCACTCTACAATAATTTGAATTATGATTTTTTTTTTACACCGAAGTTTAGTAAAATGAGTACACATATTACAAATTCACAAATTTTTTAAATTTTTTTTCTAGTTTTTTTTGGATATGCAGTTTCGGAGCCCATTAAACTTTAGTATAACAAAAGCAAATTTTAAGCTACATTGTGTTGATTTTTAATATTTTTTATGCTGACGGCTTTTTGCCGTTTCTCTTATGGAAGGAGATGCGTAAAACCGTTTGCAAAGAAAATTAAAAAAAATTAACGCCAGTTTTGCAATCGCTTAAAACTTGCACTTTATTTTACTAAAATTTAATGGGCTAAAAACCTTCTACTCAAAAAAATTCTAAAAAAAATAAAAAAAAAATGTGTAAATTCGTAATGTACTCATCTTACTCAACTTCTGTGTAAAAAAAATCATAACTCAAATTATTGTAGAGTTCAGCCCATAATATACTTAAATATTGCGCAATACTCAGAGTCACCATTGGGATTTTTTTTTTAGATGACATATTTTGAAAAAGTAACTTTTTCATCAAAAAATTTGTATGTGAAAAATTTTTCAAGAAACAAAATGTAAAAAAAAATTTCTTATAATAGAGAATTTTTATGTGTGTATGTGTGATTTTTTTAAATTTTTTCTCCGGCACGTTCTTGGGATATTTGGAAAACTATTAAATCGATTTTTTTTTGTGCTGTAAAGTTTTTAAAAATGTATTGATCAAGCTCAAATTTCACATTTATTTTGTATTGCTATTTATCCATCAACCCTAAAAATTTTAAACAAATCAAACACATGAAGTGTGAACCTCGTCTATTTTGGTATGGAACGCCCCACATACATAAATGTATGTAGTTTTGTGTACATTTGCAGTTATCATTGAATTTTGCAATTTTNGTTGCAACGCATAATCAAATGACTATTTCAGCAAACAACTACAGCACACCAAGAGTTACATACATACAGCTATCGTTCTCGTCATGTGACAATTTAAACAGCATTGTTTATTAATTAATTTATTTATTTACAAAGCAATAAGCCTAAACAAAATTAAATTGCATTTGCTGATGTTTACACTGGCATACAAAATAGCTACGCCTTCGAAGGTTTGTTGTTGCAAAAGCTTGTTGTTAGTCTTAGGGGACTGCAGGGATTTTAGCACAACACCTGTCTGTACGAATCCTTAAAATATGTATGTTTTTGTTGATTTTGCTACCGAAACGACCGGAATTTCAAAGGTAATGCCAGAAATTTGTGTCAATTATGAAATAATTGTTCGAATTGTTGATGTCAATTATGCCAACACCAAATGGGGCTAGTTGAGTGAGTGCAACAGAAGAGTTAACGAACTGATTAAGTTGAAAGTGACAGTTATTGAGGTAATGACACTGAACTTGACGTGCATATAAGTACTTTTAATTACACTGGCCAACAAAAAAAAAGCAAGAACGGAAAATTTGAAATTCTCACAAATAACAAAAACATAAATTGGCATATCTTTGCTGAAGCCTTCCACTTAAAAATTTATTTTTTTAGAAGAAAAAATGGTCCGTGCAACAGGGTTTTAAGCCATGACCAACCAGTTGGTAGTCGAACACGCATCCACATTTCTAATTTTACTTCCACAATCGTCGGAAACAGATGTAAATAAATTTTAACGCTTCAATATAGTTACAGAATAAAAATGTCGAAAACGCAAGCGATTATTGTCGCAAACTGCTACAACGATTGTCGGTCGGTACAAAATTTAGAGACTAGCACTACTGGGCTTTTATTGATTCTTTCATACCGATTTATGCCATTTTATATGGTTTCTTAGTTTGTACGTTTAGGTGTAGGTCACTCTGCTTATGTCGCATGGGTCATAATTAATTTTTTGTGGAATAAGTTAATTTAATAATAAAAAATTCCAGTACAAAATTGTACTGGAAAGAAATTTAGAACTCGTAAAAATGATTAGGGTCAGCATGTTCGAATTGACTACCGCCTGTTAAAATAAAGTGGTAAATTTCGTGAACAGTGTATAGTTACAGTGACCATATTTATGCGAGCCGAATACGGATCAAAAAGTTATTTTGCAACTCTTTTCCATAAAAGTTATTTGATAAGAAAGCAAATGAGCATCACGTTGCACTTGCACTTTATTATACTCAATTTTAATGAGCTACAAAATTGCAACCACATTTTTTGTCTAAAGGTTCAATCAGAAAAGTTGGAAATTTCGGTGAAAATTTGCAAAATTAATTGTCATAATTTTTGCACAAAATCGAAAATTTGGATTTATATGGTTTTTGTTAGGAAAAGAGCTTAACTTAAAAAGAAAATAATAAACATTAAATAAACAAAAGAAAAATAGCCGGAGCTTGCTAAAATGTAGAATCCTCGTTTACATTTTGATCACTGTATGTGATCCTCGATTGGAAGCACAGGCATTCTGATTAGAAAGCTATCGGCCTTATCAGGAATTTCATGTGAGCAAAATATTCCCAAAAATTATAAAGCAAAACAAAAACAATTTTTCACAATTTGTTTTTGTTTTGCATGCCAAATTATGGGAATGATTTATTCACATGGAATGGGCAATAGGGCTGAATAACTGTTTATGGAGAAAGTTACTATCATATTCCAACATCATTTAAAACTGGTTCAAAGACATACAATTTTAGTGAGCTTTGAAGGCGTCGAAATACCCAACCCCGAATACGGGACAAATATAAGACATTAAATGAAATACAGAACGTTTGGCGTCTCATATAAAATAAATTAATTATCAGGACAATTGGTAAAAAAAAAATGACTGTCCCGTATAATACAGGACGGATGGTCACCGTATATATAGTATATGTACATTGTATCGAATATATTACTCATACGCCATGGAGCGCATCCATACTGTGTCCATATCGACACCTGAGTGGATGATCGACCTATCTCGGC
>NW_016189737.1:0-3882 GCF_001687245.7 Rhagoletis zephyria
TGGTGCGGGCAACTGGTCTAATAGCCTCCCTCCTTTGTGAAGAGGCATACAAATGATAAGGAAGGGTGGTCAAAGTAATGTAGTTGATTTCGCCAGATAGATGCGAAATATTTATTTTTAAAACGTCAGATCGAACAGCTAGGAGGAAAGTGATNCTTTAAACTCAATGTGCAGCACCAAAAACAATCAAACGACCAAATAAATAAATGTGTTCAAAACGTGATGTAAACTTGAACTTTCATTGAGTGCGCCCGCCACATGCTACAGTTGTATTGCTGTATCACTTTACTGTATTAATATTTTCTTCGCTACTTTTCTATATCGGATATGCGTGCGATTCAGCGGGCAAATTGTTGTTTGTTTTTGTTTAGCTGTTGTGGAATGACGGATTGAAAAAACGCAACCGAATGCGATTACATCAGTTCTATTTCAATTGCATCATAAGTAATGCCGTAAAATGAAGAGGTCTGTTGTGTGCAAGTGTGATGTGCTCGTAATGTGACATTAGTTGTGTTTTCGTAATCTCCAGCAAAAAATATCCAGTAACTTGCCACTAACAAAATTTCGGAGAGTAAGCCAATATTTACTCCCAATGAGTGAAATATGCAAGAAAGTACGAAAACGCAAAACCAGCAAGAAGTTGTTAGTTTTATGAACAGCTGATTAATTTGTTATTTTCCGATTAAATTTTCTTGGANTCAAACACCTCCAAATATTTGTAAATAAGTAGCGGCTTTAAACTCAATGTGCAGCACCAAAAACAATCAAACGACCAAATAAATAAATGTGTTCAAAACGTGATGTAAACTTGAACTTTCATTGAGTGCGCCCGCCACATGCTACAGTTGTATTGCTGTATCACTTTACTGTATTAATATTTTCTTCGCTACTTTTCTATATCGGATATGCGTGCGATTCAGCGGGCAAATTGTTGTTTGTTTTTGTTTAGCTGTTGTGGAATGACGGATTGAAAAAACGCAACCGAATGCGATTACATCAGTCCCATTTCAATTGCATCATAAGTAATGCCGTAAAATGAAGAGGTCTGTTGTGTGCAAGTGTGATGTACATAAGTATACACGGTGTTATGTGCTCGTAATGTGACATTAGTTGTGTTTTCGTAANTCAAACACCTCCAAATATTTGTAAATAAGTAGCGGCTTTAAACTCAATGTACAGCACCAAAAACAATCAAACGACCAAATAAATAAATGTGTTCAAAACGTGATGTAAACTTGAACTTTCATTAAGTGCGCCCGCCACATGCTACAGTTGTGTTGCTGTATCACTTTACTGTATTAATATTTTCTTCGCTACTTTTCTATATCGGACATGCGTGCGATTCAGCGGGCAAATTGTTGTTTGTTTTTATTTAGCTGTTGTGGAATGACGGATTGAAAAAACGCAACCGAATGCGATTACATCAGTTCTATTTCAATTGCATCATAAGTAATGCCGTAAAATGAAGAGGTCTGTTGTGTGCAAGTGTGATGTGCTCGTAATGTGACATTAGTTGTGTTTTCGTAATCTCCAGCAAAAAATATCCAGTAACTTGCCAGTAACAAAATTTCGGAGAGTAAGACAATATTTACTCCCAATGAGTGAAATATGCAAGAAAGTACGAAAACGCAAAATCAGCAAGAAGTTGTTAGTTTTATGAACAGCTGATTAATTTGTTATTTTCCGATGCAATTTTCTTGGGAAACTAATATTTTCCATCTTATATATTCAAATAGGTTTATTTTGTCAATTGCAACTCTAAAAGCAGCACAAACAATAATTTTCTTAATGTGATTTACAATAAGCATGCATGGCATGGCATGCCATCAGCTGTTTTTCTTACTAGCAAATAGTTGCTAGTAAAAATCCAGCAAAACTTGCAAGTTCAGCTGTCATTTTTGCTCTCTCAACTTCCTCTCTTTTGCTAGTTTATTGCAAGTTTTTGCGTACGAAAACGACATCCAGTAAAATTAGTACTGGATCTACTGGATAGTGCGTACGCGAACAGGGCTATTAATAACAAAATCACCTATAATACTGCTGGCCATGGGGGAACTATTAGCTATTGACTAGCAAAAACAATTTAACTTCAATGTTTGGCTGAGGATATCATAAAGTATCTTTCTTAAAAAATATCTTGAAAAAATTAATGTCGAAACAGAATTGGATAGTTATTTAAAATTTTTTTAATTAATGAGGGCTTTCAAACAAACGTNCAAAATCACCTATAATACTGCTGGCCATGGGGGAACTATTAGCTATTGACTAGCAAAAACAATTTAACTTCAATGTTTGGCTGAGGATATCATAAAGTATCTTTCTTAAAAAATATCTTGGAAAAATTAATGTCGAAACAGAATTGGATAGTTATTTAAAATTTTTTTAATTAATGAGGGCTTTCAAACAAACGCCTAAATGTCTCGTAACAGCGTATACCTCGTAAATAAACCAGCTATCGATACAGTATTAAGTAAGTTTACGAGGTTTACGTGGTTACGAGGCATTTACGCGTTTTGATGAATTACCCTAATGTCTTATAAACAGAGATCCAGACTAATAATTGTATGATGGTTGAGTTTAAAAAAAGTCATTCAATAAATTGTAAGAATTATTGAAGTCTGCATAATAACTATGAGTAAGAAAACATTTTTTTAATCATCGATTACAGTTATTTTGAGAATGAAATTATAATTACACTGTAGATAATTTTTATACCCGAGCGGACTTGTGCAAAAGGGTATTATAACTTTCTTCACATAATGGTTGTTTATAACAGCCTAAACCAGTAGCGTCTAACCCAGCGTTCGGACTACTGAAACTCGATTCGGGTGTAAATGACTCGAAAAATCGGTGCAAAAACGTAATTTTCGGAGCAGATTAACATATTTTTAATTAAGTAATATAACGAAAAATTGCTACACCTTTAGGTACTTTTTCAGTTAATCATTTTTTTTTTATACCAACGCATATATGTATATTACAGCCATGATAAAAACATAGCAAGGTATAACCGTTCTCTCAATTTGTCGGCCATGATTTTTTTTTGAAGTTTGCCAACATTTTAAAATCATATAAAAGTGAAAATAAAAAATTGAAATTGTTCGAAATTGTTGTTGCTTGAGATTGAAAATGAAATTGTGTGTGTGAGTTTGTGAGTAAATTTAAAAATTAAATTGTTTGGAAACGTCAAGAATTTTAAAAGTGCCTCTCAGCGGTTCTACCTTACTATATTTTTATCATGATTACAGGTAGCTTTTCAATTCATCACATTGTGTTTACAATGTAATTGTAAAGCATTGGCACGGAGTGCTTGTAAACCAGTTTTGTCTCCAAATAGTATTGAATACAAACTTTCCATCAACAAATTTATTTATTTTACTCTACCAATTTGCTAAACATACACCTTCCTAAATATTTTTCTGGTCCTCCATCAATCCCCTGATTTGAGAAATACTAAGTGATTCCGCAAGATTTATTAAATAGTAAAAGAGACAACTTCTGTTACACCTTGCTATACAAAACTTTGGTAATTACCACAGAAGTTTGTCAATGTTATTGTGGCTTATTAACATTTTTATTTTTTAATATTTTTATTGATCACAATTACAATCGTGGTATTGTTTATTAGGAAAAATTGAAATAGCAACAAAGGTTAAGCGGTAGAAGTTATAGCAGCTATTTCAGAGATCACCACATCTCCTCCGCTGTCGAGTTTAAATAGCTGCTAATCAGCTGCACTTGATAGTAGTTGGTTGAATAAGGAAAATGAATTAGCAACAAGAGTTTACGGGATGTACATAGCTCAGTGGTTAACGCTTCTGACTTTGAACATCGATTACGCAGGTTTGATCCCTGCTGAAGTCTAGAAAAAAGAAGTCTGAT
>NW_016189738.1:0-3882 GCF_001687245.7 Rhagoletis zephyria
ATACGTATGTGGGTGTGGGTGTGCGTGTGCGTCGAATGAGCGCCAGTCATCAGCAATCAACTGACTACATAACTCAAAAAGTTGCAAACTCACCAACGATTAAAGAGGAACGAAATGGAAGAGGAGGTGATATATACACTCGCACACATATACATACATACATTTGGAGATAAACTGGTATAGGAAAAGCGTATGAGAAGGAAAATTGAAAAAAAAATATATAGTTATTGGTTGAAAAACTCAGAAAACAGAGCGAAGTCGAATGATAAACTGTGCTGAGTAATTTAAAGAGTTGTTTGCGGATAGCCTTAATGAATTTGTGTTTGCTATTGGATATACAAATGTACCTACATACATACATATGTGTGTGGGTAATTGCGGTCATGTATGTGTGCTGAAAATTTATTTCTCCTATTCCGATAGCAATTAAATCGATAAATTTGTTACTAAGCATTTATTGAAGTAGTCAGGCAATGCATCAAAATGAGCGGCAAAGCATTGAAGAATTGCAGTGGCTGTTCGAAAAAAAAGACAACAGGGAATACAAAAGGGATTTATTACTGCAAAAATTTAAAAAATGTGAAGAAGGATAATTAAAGCAGTTTTAAATAATATGAAATTTGTAAAATAAAAATTAAAGAATCAGTCTCGTTCAAGTACTTACAATGTTAGTTAACATAACAACAAGTTGTAGAAAATACCAGAAAAATTGCACAGCTAAAAAAAATTTCTAAAAATATCAAAAAGGTTCTTAAACCCCTCGAAACATCCAAAAATAAAGTCGAATAAATGGCGCAAATAACAAAGGGTTTCGAATTGGATTCCAAAAAAATTCTTAAATATCCGCAGAAAAATAGGGAAACACCTCAAAAATCCCCCACAAAAATTAAAAAGATGTAATAACTAGTCCTGCGAATCCGAAAAATCACCTAAATATATATATGTGCTGAACATTCTTGAAAAAAATCTGGAGAAGTCCTGATAATTTAAGAAAAGTATTAAAATATCACGAATTTAGAATTACCGAATAAACCCGAAAAATCTCATTTTAACTTAAAATCTCGAACCCAAACAGATCCCGAAGATTTTATTAATTATTTATAAGAGATGTTAGGTTTTAAGATATAAATAATCAGCAAAAGTGACTGACCCAGGCTGCTAGTTCCCGCTAGATTTGCAAAAGCATACCAACTATTTAAAAAAAAATATACATGATCAAAAAAGTATAGACTACATACATGAAAGTAAGCAAAGTAAAAGGGTTAAAGAGCTAAAAACATCCAATATTTATATGGCAACTCTGTAAAATCTCTTTCGTATCAATTGGACCCGTACCGTAGACAAAGAGTTAAAAATCGTAGTCATGATTTCCTGCAGGTGCTGCACAATGAGAAACTTGAACTCTACACATTACTTGCTACAAGTGACCTAAAAATTATGTACAAACATATTTAAGCTCGATAGAGAATGCATACAAATACATATTGCAGCGTGTATATATGTATGAGTACATATGTGCATGTGTGTTTGTATGCACTTGTGTTTCTATCTTCGTAATGAGGCCAACTCTGCACAGCACACAAATGAGCCAACAATGAGATAGATACAAGCCAAAGGATTGATAGCAAGCAACGATTGGTGGCATGTGGCATGCAATAAAATCAATGTAATCAATAAAGTGCGCGCCAATGAATAACAATGCTTTTCAACTAACGGCAACCAACAACCAACCAATCAACCGAGCAACTAAAACATCTACGAGTACAAGTAAAAAGACTAAAGCATAGAGCATAAACGCAACCACTACAAATGGCAGACAATTATACAAACAACAAAAAATCGAACCAGCATTCAGATATATGGGGCATTCTTTTTCAAATCGGACCCAAATTTGTGGTTACGCTTTCCATTAGCTGTTCTGTGAGTGTGACCAAGGGACTTCGAAAACGGACGTGCCATAAATTTTTCTCAGTACGTTTTCTGAGCCAAGCTGTTTTTTAAAATAGATACCCTGACTTTTTTGATATATAAAGGATTTTAATAATAAAATCATTTAAGGGGTCGGCAAGGTATTCCGAAAGTGCCCTAATACTAAAATTTTTTTTTGTAAGGAGATTTTTTGTTATGCTCCATATTACTGCCTATGGTGGGGACATACGGCTTTTCGAACCCGCTTTTAATATGTTTCCAAAACGAACACCTAATCGAAAATCGGCTACATTGTAGCAATCGCGTATGCATATATATTTTAAAGAGAGTCATGATCAACGTAGGCTTCTATTAAAACGTGATTCGTTATTCGCAAAAGATATCTGAATTCCTTATATCTCGTAACAGAAAGTTTTATAAAACAAGTAAAATTACGATTACTCTACCAAGAGGGTTGCCCTTTTAAATGAGCCTGGTTTTGAGTATGTACGACTATTTATAGAACAACTAAAAACTCTCACAAAGTACATCCCATAACAAAAAAAAAAAATTAAACATACTTCTTCAAAACCCACCTTTTTTAACCACAAAAAATTCAACAATTTATAACTAAGATAGCGTTAGGACAATCGTGAGCACCTTACACATGGAAATATTAAACCCGTTTCTTTAGCTTTACAACGATCAGTAGAACTTGAGATATAACAATTTGAAAAACTCAAAACTTCGATAGATCTAGGAAAAAAATGCATCGAATACGTCATAACGTCATACGTATGACATCATAACTTTTACGAAATCCGTCCAATTTAGAAAAAAGCTTCATATCTGCTTGAAAATCAAGAAAGCTATTTGAGAACTATTTGAGGCACGGTTTTTTTCTACGTATCACAATGGCTGCTGTAGCAGAATGGCTGGGCGCTCAAATACCAATTTGTTAGTCGCGGCTTCAAATCCAGTGATGCTGAAACTACTTCTTCGTTTGTTTATTATTTACATATAGATTCTATTAATAGGTTTATAATATTGGGATGTATTCTACGTACTTTGCGTTTTGTTCACCAATTGATTTTGAGGATTCGCTGCAAAACTTAATAAACATAATAAATTGCACTGGGCTAAGCCGCAGCTAATACACGAGATAATTCCGAATTAAGGAGTTTATCCAGTTCAACGCTGCCATCTGTCTATAGTGACAAAGTCACATATATGCAAAAAGTTGTCATATCTTCCACAACTGAGATACCCTAATTTCCAGTTTTTCCTTTAATCTATCACAATTTCTTGAATTCTAATGTTCTTCGGCTAGCAAATACACTAACTAAAAAGACACATACAACCTGCCGAAATCAAAAAAAAAAAAACGCTAAGAAGAAGAGTTACGTTACTTGTAGAAGGTTATACAATTTTACGCTTATCAAAAAAAAAAAAAACAATTGAAAAACAAAAACTTCATAAACCAAGAAGATCAAAGCAAATGTTTATTAAAATTAATTTAGCTTGACAAACCATGTCGTATAAAATGTTCATAAAGAATAAATGTAAGAAGTTGAATTATAAGTTTTATATGCTGACACGTTTATTGGACTTTTAGTGCGCTTTAGAAAATAGAAACATGGAAAAATATCGATATAAAATTGTTTCATCGCAAAAAAATTACAATATCATATTGAACTGTCGAGCAGAGTTTCATGAAATATTAAATACCACTTGACAATTTTACGAAATATCGAGATAATTGAATCTTTTTTTCCAAATCACAGGAATTGTTTTGCGCTAAAATTCCCATGAATGCGCAATAAATATGTCACACACAGTGTCCAATGGCTAATTCCAAAGGATCACATATCCTTCCACCCGCATAAAAACCAAAACATATGCCTGGCTGCGATGTGCGCGATGGCAAAGAATTTATTTAATTAACGCTTAATGTGAAAATAAGAGTGATGATAA
>NW_016189739.1:0-3882 GCF_001687245.7 Rhagoletis zephyria
GTGTGATTCGCGAGAGAGATAAAGCCACACCCCTTCCTGTCTTACAAAGTAAGCTAATCGGCGTTCATAAACTCTTTAATTTGTATATGCAAAATTAAAAATGAACGAAGTGTCTGTTGGCACAGTTCATACAGATGTATGTCTTCCTCAGCGCATCAGTTGCACAATTAATTATTTTATGCCCTCGGGATTCTGTCAGCGCAACAACTTGTGCATATACAAATGATACTTTAGGGCGCACTAAAAGAGTTTAACCTTTATATTGATGCTAGGAGACACATTTGCGAAAACATAACAATTTTTGGGCTTATGATATCTAAAAGTTTGTATATACGTACATAACCGCTGTATAAATAAGTATCTAAAGGCGTCTAATTTCGGAAGAAAAATTACTGTATATAGCCTGCTCATGTATCTACTGTCGATTTGTTCATATTTCTTATTAAATGTACATACATACATAGATTACTTCCCGAAAGTAGCAAAGCCATATCCGATAATAATTGCTTGTCGTCTGGTAACAGATTCGTTAACAATCAGCTGGCTTAATTATACCTTTTATGAAGAGATAGATGAAAATGTATCCTACAATGATCACATACGGTTTTTTTTTGTATTTTTTTGTACAAAGCCTAAGAAAAAATACACCTGAAAAAGACTTGCGTGCCAAATAAACTTTTCTCTCAAAGTTTAAACTGCTGGCAAATGTAAATAAGGATTACAATTTAATAACTAATTAATACAACTAAAGTAAACNCTGGCAAATGTAAATAAGGATTAAAATTTAATAACTAATTAATACAACTAAAGTAAACATTGTGGAAAATTAACAATAAAATACTTTTTTCGCAAAATCTATAAAGGACGCTTTAATTTCTCAAAAAAACCATGGTAACAGTTATTCGTCGCCACGCTGTAGATAGGTAACGATTTCACACANTACTTTTTTCGCAAAATCTATAAAGGACGCTTTTATTTCTCAAAAAAACCATGGTAACAGTTATTCGTCGCCACGCTGTAGATAGGTAACGATTTCACACAAAAAAAAACTTTAGTAAGGTTTTGATTTATTTATCAGAATAAGTAAAGGAAAAGAAGTAAATGATAGTTTAGTTAAAGGAAGAACTAAAGGCCGTATCAGACTAAGGTTAGCAAAACGTAGATTTTATTGAGGATTTCCTTAGGATATGCCTCGGTTAACAGAATTTGTTCCACAACTTTTTCAATATAAGAATCTTCTAAAAATGGGCGTGGAAACTTTAAAGCCAAAGTTTAAAAATTTGGATTTGTGGATATTGTGGATTTCGGCAGAATCCATGTTGCGGAACAAATGTTGTTAACGAAGGGATATTCCGCCGAGATCTNCCAAAGTTTAAAAATTTGGATTTGTGGATATTGTGGATTTCGGCAGAATCTATGTTGCGGAACAAATGTTGTTAACGAAGGGATATTCCGCCGAGATCTGCAATAAAATCCGCGTTTTGCTAACTTTAGTCCTACAATTTCCACGCCCATTTCTAGGGGTTTGTCGCCTTAAAGAAAAACCCTCCGTTCAGATATTATTTCTGGATAGGTATTCTATCGGAACCCATAATAAAATTTAAATTTTTGCAAAACATCGACTTTTAAATCCTTGCTAAATATATCCCATCATAAGTTTACGTAAACAAATTACAAAAAATGGTTGATTCTCACAAAATAAATCATCTCGTCAATATACACAAATTTAGAAATAGTTCTTTGAAAACGCCCATTTTTGTGAACCATGTTTTTCATAGAGAATTAAACAAGGATTAAGATAGCTAATTTTAAATCCCTAATTTACTGGTCTTTACTATGCAAATCAACTTCAAAAAGTTCAACTGTTAATAACTAAAGTAGCTGTTACACGTGGTAAGTACAAGTACTTTCCACAAGTCTGTCAAACTCAAGAAGTTCAAAAAGAAATTGGCAGTTACTCCTTGCAAATAAAGTGGCTTTCGAAATTAGTTTTTATTTCTGAAAATCTAACTTTCCGATACTAATTTATATCANACGTGGTAAGTACAAGTACTTTCCACAAGTCTGTCAAACTCAAGAAGTTCCAAAAGAAATTGGCAGTTACTCCTTGCAAATAAAGTGGCTTTCGAAATTAGTTTTTATTTCTGAAAATCTAACTTTCCGATACTAATTTATGTCGGTTTACACTGTGAAAACAGAAAAGTCCACTTGCACCTGTGTTACCGGATATTTTTATGCTTATAACGAAATTAATGACCTAAAAAATTTATTAAACCTGGAAATATGTGCACAAAACATTCACACAATGTCTAATACGTTAATACTTAAATACTCCGAATTAGTAGAATAAATTACACGTATTTTTCATATTTTATTAAAAATTTGTATAATTTTGTACAAATTCGCGAAGAAACGCGTAACTCGGCAAAACTCGGTTGGTTTGACATCACTTGCAGCAAATTTGCTAGTACAGCACGAGCAAGTTGAAATTATTTCTCGAAAGTGATTTGCGTAATTTCGGTTGCAGGTAAACCTTGCAATTTTTATTTCCGCAAATGATTTCTGCAAATCTGCAAAAAAGACTTTCTGGCTGTTTACACGGGAAAGTAGACTTTCGACTTCACATTTTGACAGGAAAATGCGTAGAAAAAGCGCTTGCAATGCCACGTTTAACCGCGCCTTAAGTTAGCTTTAGTACAATCGTGACCATCTTATATATATAAAAGTATTAAGCCCGTTAGCTTTAAAACGACGCTAAGATGAAGTCTCTATGATGAGCAGAACCCGAGATATACCGATTTTAAGAAGTACGTGATTAGTCAGAATCACGAAAAAATCCCTACTTTGATAGGTCATATCTCCGAAGAAAGGAATTAAAAAAGATGTCCTCGAATACGTGTTAGCTTATTTCATGTATAGAACCCATAAAAAATTTGAAGCGAATCGGAGACATGATATATTTTTTTTTACGAAATCCGTCCGACTTAAAAAAGAATGGCTCATATACATATCGCTAGCTTATAGCCCTGACAGACATGTGGATTGTACACCATGGTATGCATACTATGGATTTTGATACTATTTCGATGAGAGACACATCTAGTACATATCNTATGCATACTATGGATTTTGATACTATTTCGATGAGACACACATCTAGTAAGTATANTGATATATTTTTTTTTACGAAATCCGTCCGACTTAAAAAAGAATGGCTCATATACATATCGCTAGCTTATAGCCCTGACAGACATGTGGATTGTACACCATGGTATGCATACTATGGATTTTGATACTATTTCGATGAGAGACACATCTAGTACATATCCCGATGTTTGGTTCTTTATCACAACTGATAGCATGTATGTATGCCATTTTGCTCGCGCCGCTCTTACAGTCGCAATGGCCGAGTGAACAGACCGCTAGATTGCCACTAGAGAGATCCGAGTTCGAGTCCCCGGGGAACGCGAAAATGAAGGGAGGAAATATTTGTTTAAGAACAATTTTATTAGAAAATAAACCTAAATAAGTGCTTTAGTGTCATACAAATTCAATGAAAAAAATTTTGTTTAACATTATTATTATTATTTTATTCTTTATTGATGAAAATAAAATATTCCACCAACATTTCTAGCGCATTAGCTGCTGATTTTTATTTAAAAATAAAAAAAATAAATTAAATAATACAAAGAAAAAAATCTCCTACGCGAGGGCTCGATTTCGCATCTCTCAAGTGACATTCTAGCGCTCTGATCACTCGTCCATTGCGACTGTTGGACCACCGCGAGCAAAATGGCATACATACATGCTATCAGTCTCATCAGTATCAGTATCATTGTCTCTGTTTGTTTTCACCACACATTTTTGGTGAAATTTTTTTTT
>NW_016189740.1:0-3882 GCF_001687245.7 Rhagoletis zephyria
TTTCAATCGTTTATGAAAAAGTGGAAATTGGTATTCGATTGCAAGTGTCCAAAATTATGCTGAGCTCGGCAAAGGTATTCTATATCAAATGGTCAATTGCTTGGTTGGCGGCAAACCGGCGCAGCAATGCTTGTGAGTGAGTTGTGCAATGCCAACGCTTGCCGCTAGCAAAAAAAAATTCAGTGAATACATATCGCTCATTTAATAAAAGACTGTCGCAAGTCAAAAACACATAATTTTTGAGTTATCTGGTCTATCACTGCATTCATCGTAGTCCGTGAAATTTACCAATCTGAATTGTAACGAACAAATGTACCTATAATATTTACATATATGCTATGAAAAAGGCGGCCGCTGTGGTGTAGTGGGTAGCAGTGCGCGCTACCATTCCGCAGGGTCTGGGTTCAAACGCGGTTCAACCCAACATCAAAAAATAAAAAACAAAAAATAAATGTTTTTTCTAAAGCGGTCGCCCCTCGGCAGGCAATAGCAAACCTCTGCGTGTATTTCTGCCTTGAAAAACCACTTGTCATAAAAACGCAATGTGACAACATCAATGCGCACGCCACAAATCGGAGGAGAAGCTCCTGTTGGGGGAAAAACCGTGAAGTTTTATGTAAAGTTAAATCTCGGAAGGCACCGTTTCACAAAGTTAATGCGCAGACGATCTTCTTGTTCTATTACCCTGAGTTGAGTGTGGAAGAGTGTATAAGCTTCTTGTCATCTACATTGGCCCCTGAGAAGAGTCTTGATTACAATGTGTAGGGGAGGGGAAGGTCAAGAAGCATCTCGACATCCGCGGTTGGTGTTGTTCTCATCGCGCCAGTGATGCCCAGGCAGGCCAGTTTATGTAGCCTACTGAGCCTGGACTGCGTGGACTTCACTTCCACCAGACGGGTTCAGCAGTAAGAATGGGTTTGGAGATGGCATTATACATTATCCTTGCCAGTTTAGGTCTGATGACCTGCTTCCATCCCATTAGTTTCCAGCAGGTCAAAAGAGCTTGTCATCAAGCATAACTCCTAGATATATGACAACTTTGGAGAAGTTCATCATTTCTCCTTGAAATAATGGTTCTGGTAATTTTTCCCTTTTCCTGGAGAAAATGACTATGCTAGTCTCCTTGGGGTTTGTTACTGCACCAATTGGCGACTATGNATAATGGTTCTGGTAATTTTTCCCTTTTCCTGGAGAAAATGACTATGCTAGTCTCCTTGGGGTTTGTTACTGCACCAATTGGCGACTATGTTCATAGCATTCTGTAGGAAGTTGGGGATAGTGTCTTCGAACCTACCTCTCATTAGGAAGACAGTGTCATCTGCATACGCCCTGAACGACGAAGCCATTTTAACTAAGAAGGCAGAGTAGTTCGTCTTCTATGATTGATCGTAGCAGAAGGGAGATCACTCCCTGCTGGGGGCAACTTTCCGTTGCTAAGAATTTGACTCTTTTCTGTCCATCAACCCGTTTCCGCCGGACGCAAAGGTCTATTAGCGAGTGTTCCGTGTTATCGAAAGCGCCCTCCAAGTCCACGTCCGTCACCTCCTCGACCTTCGATTTGCCTTGTTAGACATCGAAGAGCGTGAATTGTAGATCTTTCCGGAAGATAGGCAAATTGGTATCTATGCAAAGGGTTCCCGGTAAAGAAACTATCACTGGTATGCTTTTCTAGGATGCTTTTCAATGTTTTAAGTAGAAAATACATTCGAATAATGGGTCGGTATAACTTTGGTTGATCTGCTGGTTTTTCCCCCAACTTTGGGTTGTAGCGGACCGTCACTTCCTGTAGTGGAAGGGACCTCCACACAAAACATGCTCTGAAAAAGGGTAGCAAGCCGAGTGAAGTGTAAGGTGCTGGTAAGACATTATTACGTGCTCCTATTTCCTACGGGGTTCGTACATATACATATATGTATATACATATGTATGCACGTACATAATTTTCCCTGTGATAACTGAATGTGTCATCATAGCCAGCTTTTGCTTGTTTGTTTATCACCTCGCAGCGAACGCGGTAATTAAATCTTATCGGTTAACCTTTTTGTAGCCAAAATTTGTTACTTATACATATCGTGTCTAGGGACGCAATACCTCGCATACACCAGATTAAATACCATATGAATGCCCTGATTGCCAAATCGATTAACTCCAATTTTTGACACATCTTAAATTTAAGTTTAAAGCATTTGGTTTAGTCATAAGTTATTATATTTATAATAACTTTACACAATATTCATACAGATAATATTTATAATAATATCATAAATGGAATTTTAACACATTGGCTGCCAAGTGAATTTGGCGAAAAAATCGTCACCGGTGCCCAAGCAGTTTTTTATATAGTTAAAATTTACCTCAGAGTTTTTATCATAAAACAGACAAAAACCATCATGAGCTATGAAAATTGAGCCAAAAATGAATTGAGAATAAGTAGCAGACTATTCTGAAAATATAAAAAATTTCAGTGGAGTGTCGCACGAAAGCGAATGACAAGGTCGAATGTAAAACAAACCCTGCCGTACGCTTTCCTGCGACGTGCCACATGGTAGTCAAAGTGTTAAAAAATATCGTACATTATTTAATCGCATCTCTCAACTTTTTGTTAATGGAGTTACCCGTTTTGGCAAGTGAAGCACTCATATATAAGACATTATTTACTTTTAACTTTATGGAGTAGGCTGCTATTGAGTCGAATTAATACTTGTCGTATGCGAGGTATTGCGTGCCAAACGTCGATATATGCGCAGAAATAATATTTTTCATAATTTTCTTTCTAACTAGAGGTTATAAGTAGTAGAGAAGTAAAAACAAATAGGGTTGAGCTGAAGGCATATGCAACAGGCATATGCAACAGAGCCCAATAGAGGAATAACAACATTTACCAGTATTTTGTTGTTGCATAGCTTCTAAACCGTCAAAAAATATCATAGTGGACTACGTGAAATATAAACAAAAATTTAAACTAAAAAATGTCGTTGTAAATTTGTTTGCACTAACTCATTCTTTGCAATGGACTATGATCAGCGTTTGTCCTCCTGAGTATAGCGAACGTTCCAAAGATTGGTTTTCAATCGCTTTTTTTGAAGTTGCCATGCAAATACGTTTTGAAAATTAAGAATTTTTGAGAAAAAAGTTACAATGTTTGACAGAAACAAAATACTACTACTTGTTCAACATGCCTTGGGTTGAACCGTACACCGATCGTAGTAGATTTGCTCTTTAGAATTCTGCGCTAATTTGCTTAACATGAAATTTGCTTTTAAAATAAAATAAGGAAATGATGTAACTTCAATCTTTGCTCTTGCTACGTAAGAGTTAAAGAGGTTCTATAAATTGTTTATGGATCTCCGCAAGGGTTAAGCTTTTGCAATAAAAGCAAAATATCACAAACTGTATACACAAATGATGCCTAAAATTGTCAAATGATTAATAAGCCTTCTTTCCAACCATACACTTCCTTTCAGAGTGAAGTTATCTATGAAATTGGAAGCTAAAATTCAATATCAGTTCAAATATTTTCTGACGTATCCACATACAAACGGTGTTTGTTCTGTATTGAGGTGTAATTGGTAACAACACAAAATTCACCCGCCAGTTACTGTTCACGATTGCTAACAAAATAACGTGTTTGCGCGTTTCTCATACGAAAAAAATTAGCACAGTTATAACCTCGTTAATCATCGACACCTACATACATAAGTATTTATTATCAACGAACGAACCTATTAGAAAAATAATAATATTTTTAGTGCTTCACTCAAACACTGAGGATAACAGTCTGCCTTTTAGAAGAAATTAAATAACTTAGAGTGAGCTAATTGTCGAAAACAAAACAAAATCAGTCAAGATGTGCGGCGCTTTGTGGGAGTGTATCAAATGTCC
>NW_016189741.1:0-3882 GCF_001687245.7 Rhagoletis zephyria
ATATTTATATAGCTAACCGTCATTAGCTCAAAAGAAAACTAATTACCAAGGTTCTTTAAGATATCTCAATTTTTGCGCGGGTTTTCTTGTAAATAGAGGGAGACATACAGACATGGCAGTATGCCATCTACTCTATTCCTTCTAAGCCATTTATTATTTCTTTTATGCTGTTACAAACAACCGCTATGCGAACACTTTATTTACAGTTAAGTATGTTTGGGAATGTATGTATGTATTTATGCTGCAGTAAACCCACTTACATACATACAGATGCATGTAAGTACATGCGTGCATGGTAGAATAAAATAAAAATAGCCAACGCGTAATCGAAACACACAGAGCATTAATGTGATTAATCACTTGCTCACNTCAAACAATGTACTAGATTTCCTAAGGGAGCTAGGACTGACCGAGGTGTTGTAAAAGGAGTAAGAGGGCACAATAAATCTGGTTGTAGTACAATCCTCAACTGAATAATATCTATCTACATATTTATATAGCTAACCGTCATTAGCTCAAAAGAAAACTAATTACCAACGTTCTTTAAGATATCTCAATTTTTGCGCGGGTTATCTTGTAAATAGAGGGAGACATACAGACATGGCAGTAAGCCATCTACTCTATTCCTTCTAAGCAATTTGTTATTTCTTTTATGCTGTTACAAACAACCGCTATGCGAACACTTTATTTACAGTTAAGTATGTTTGGGAATGTATGTATTTATGCTGCAGTACATATAAGTACATATAAGTACGTGCGTGCATGGTAGAATAAAATAAAAATAGCCAACGCGCAATCGAAACACACAGAGCATTAATGTGATTAATCACTTGCTCATATAGAATACGAAATTGAACAGCTGATTGCATATCCAGTTCACAATTGCTGGTAGGTACATACAAATAAATAAATGTATGTATGTCCTAGACAGCAACACTGCAGTCTGCATCTGCAGGTTACAATTGGAAAATTATGTATCTGCTATGCTCAGGATGCACGATGCTCTTTTATATGTCTCGTCTCAATATTGTGTTGGCATATGGCACCAGTAGATAGATACTCGTACAACATAAATTTACCAGTAAATGTATATGTATGTATGTATCGCCACGGCATGGCATTGTCTGCCGACACTTTTATACGAGATAGCACCACAAACAACAACNATCGAAACACACAGAGCATTAATGTGATTAATCACTTGCTCATATAGAATACGAAATTGAACAGCTGATTGCATATCCAGTTCACAATTGCTGGTAGGTACATACAAATAAATAAATGTATGTATGTCCTAGACAACAACGCTGCAGTCTGCAGTCTGCAGGTTACAATTGGAAAATTATGTATCTGCTATGCTCAGGATGCACGATGCTCTTTTACATGTCTCGTCTCAATATTGTGTTGGCATGTGGCACCAGTAGATAGATACTCGTACAACATAAATTTACCAGTAAGTGTATTTGTATGTCTGTACCGCCATAAACGCCATGGCATGGCATTGTCTGCCGACACTTTTATACGAGATAGCACCACAAACAACAACACATTAATGTTGCCCTTACACCGATATTCCAACATAAAATTGCACTCTCGCTCTCCATTTACAGCGCGCTCTTCTGTATTGCAATTAGCATTGTCATCATTTTGAGCGATTTTTCATTGCACTCACACTCGTCTATGTGCCAACAGATTTCGTCTTTCCCAGCTAAATGTGTGCATATTTCCGTCACTTGCCAGCAAATTTTGCCTTGCCGCTCAATTGTGATTTTTTAGGGTTTCTTCTGTATACAGCCTCACTTTTATGCAGGTTTTCGTGTGTGTGTGTGTGTGTATTTTTGTGTACTTGCTTGCGCTCTTCAGCAGATTTCATGCGCGCTGAATTGCTGACATCATTGCATAGAATCGGCCATGTTGTTTTGAGTGAAATTACAATTTGATTTTACCTCCCGTGAAAGAAAATTACCTTCGACTGCTATGCCAACCAGTTGTAAAGTGTTTTGTTAACTCGTAGCGTCTTGCATTTTTATTTGCTTATTTGTCGTTGTTTACAGTTAAACTGCAATGATTTCCCTTTCTTCAAGTACACAATCGCAGCGAATGGCTTTCGCCTTGCTTTGTTGGCTTTATAATTTTAATGCGCTTGTTTACATTTTAACAATCAATAATCGCATTATGCGACCTTTCGCAGGGCTGACTGTGGCTCATTTTCTTTCTTTTTTTTATAAGTAGCACCTCTAATAAGAGGATTTTCTTCTGTAGCGTGAACACAATCATATTCGTTACTGTTTTTGTCGTCCGTTCTTCAGCTTAATTACCAAACTTGTATTCCACTTCTCAATTAACTTTTTCAATATTCAACCTTTCGCTTTGTTATCCAACTGAAAGTTAGCATATCAACTCTGCTAGGTTACATACAGTTCTATATACATATATGGGACAAAAAAAATATATTTGTTCCCTACCTACTTTTATAGAAGTTTTACTATGTATTATAAAATCTTCTCATATTTGTAACTAGAAGCTGCCACGCGGCTTCGTGATCGTGTTCGATCCTTGGTCCGAGGAACATCCAACATTCCTTTCTAATAGCGCTCGCCTCTCGGCAGGCACAGACAAAACCTTCAAATGTATTTCTACAGTGAAAATTTTTCTCATAAAACTTATCGTCTCTGTGGAAATACCAATGCGGTGCATGTGAAAAAGCGCAGGTGATTGTGGCCCGTCAGATAGCCAACAATGTCCTGCTGCCCAGCATGGTAATACCATGTTCCTTGCTGACCAGAGTTGAATAGTGTTAAAGCGCTCCTTGACGAGCCTGGAGGTGATCGTCCTATGGGAGAGGGCCCTTATGGCCGCCTGCCTGTCTGAAAATATAACTGGAAACGCGCCTTTTTGTTTGGGCTTATTTTGAGAGCAGTTCAGGAGAAATTCATTATCAATTCGACATTAATTCACTATTTTGGGTACATTTTAAAACTAGTTCGGGATCATTTTAGGACTTATAAAGGACCATTTTGGGAACGTTTCAAGACTTTTTCAAGATCATTTCGGAACAAGTTCACGACCTTTTTGATCGTTTCAGGGCCGGTTCAACGCCATTTCGGGACAATTTGAGACTAGTTCAGTCCTAATTCGAGTTCTTTTTAGGACGAGTTTAGGACTTTTTCGGGACCGTTTCGAAACGAGTTTGGTATTAGTTTGGGACTAGTAAGGAACCACGTAAGGACACGTTCGAGATCCTTTCGTAATGCAAAGGAGAGTTTAGCAAAGCTTAGTATTAGCCAGCGGACAGGTAGGAAATCGCTAGTACGAATGCATGACTGTATTTGTCATAAATCGTAACGAATATATTGCTAGTCTGCTTAATTGCAGCATTAAAGAGTATAGATATGGTTTAAAAAATAATTTTTCTGAAGTTATTTTCACTGATTTTAATTCCAAAATGAAGATTTTGTTGTTGTAGATTTGTTAGTTAAGTATTAATATTTCTCTTGCCAGTAATGTTGCAGTTAATATCAAAGTGCTGCAGTTGTGGTTGCAACAGTTAATACCACTACGACTGCCACCAACAACCACAACAACAGAGGCAACTCCGACAACTATAACTTCACGGTAGTTTGTGGTCTGCTCAATATGCATGTATGTATGTATGTACCACTAGTATGCACATTTTCCCCCTCCGCTCTCCTACTGTTGGTTGTTTGTTGCTTCTAACATGCAATATCTGCATGTGTTTGCTATTGTTGTAGTTATGTTGAACATTGTTGTATGTTGTGCATACATATCTACGTATGTATGTATACGACGAATGGGAAGTGAGTTTTGAAAATTTTTTTAACAGCACACACCAAATGGCATGCATAAAGCAGCGAAAAAATT
>NW_016189743.1:0-3881 GCF_001687245.7 Rhagoletis zephyria
TTGATAATCCTCTGGACTTCGTCCGTCAGTTCGTAAAGTTGCCTCCTGACGTGCCGTGGCGAGGTCTCTTCCGCGAGCAGCCGTCCGCTGGTATGGCCATGTCTGTGGCTCCCAGCAAGGAACTGCTTGCAGAGCATCTGGGCCTCGTCGTATAGGTGGTGTTGGGGACGGAGTTCGCCGGGACTGCCAGTACTTGATATAAACCTCAAGCAAATACTTCAAAGATGTATGATTTTATCATATATGTAATACTTCTATATTGGCAGTAAGCTAACTTCTCAATGTGTAAGCATTCCGAAATCAAAGCGAGACAGTCGAGTACCGTTTTTGTCAATGTATTGTGTACTTGAGCGCCGTTTTTGTATATGTGTTATGTACATATTTATTTATAAACGTATGTGTTCCTTTTCTTTCGTACGTGTTTATTGATATATTTGTACTGTAGTGTTTTCGGACGGTACTAGCTCTTACTGCCAATATAGAAGTATTACATATATGGCTTTTATAAATTAAAGAATCAACTTCAAAAGAACTCCTCCCAAAAGCCTTCTGAAGTAGTCCCATAAAAACCTTTCTGTAAGGCCTTCCATGGGTAGCGACAGAAGAATCCCTTCAATTTGTGCCACTCCACACAAAAAAGAAAGGAATGTAGAGTGGAAGGCCTCTTGACTCTCAGAAATGCCTTTCGGAAGAGCTTTTAACTCCTGAAATTATCTACTGGGTTTAAAGTTGGTCTTTCCATGTGTCTGTATCCTCCTCGTCTAACCCAAATCTAGTAAGAAAAATAAAGCATCAGGGCTCGATTCGTAAAATCCGTTCCCGGTTCGAAAACCAGTCAGTCGTATAAGCTGAATGGGATAGAGTATGTCCACGTATGTCATAATCCGAAAAATGTTTTACGTTGACGAGTAATACGATATCGTATGTGACAATTCGAGCGCAGATTCCTCAAATTTATAAACTTTAGTTGCCTTCCAGATGCTTCACGATATTCACGAAATTCACGATTTGCAGGAACAGCTGTTTTCCCCATTAATAAACCTTATGGGATGTGGTCACCTGGAAAGACTTCCTGTAAAAACCTGCAAATCGTGACACATCTGGAACGCAACTTTTCTCAGTAAAACCCCCAGGATGAGGTAGTAGCGTAGAGTATACAAATTAAAAATTTGTTATGTATGTATATTCTCAATTAAAATAAAAAAACGTTAGAAAAAACTAGTTATTTTTAAATCTTTTTAAGCAACAATAAATGCAAGATTAAGGAAATGCAATGGTTTATGTATTATTTTCCATATTAGCGTGGGCACATAGTATGACGACCACCATCCACTGCCAAACTAACGCCAGTCGTAAAAGTGGCCAAGTCACTGGCCAAGAAAGTTATAGCATTTGCCACCTCATCCGCTGTGCCAGGACGTCCGAGTGCGTGTGTTGTTTTTGAATGTTCCAAGAACTTTGAATACGTTTCCTCATCCATGCCGCCACGTTTGTGCAGATTCGTCACGGTGACGCCTGGATTTACACAATTTGCACGAACACCTTTTGCAGCCAGTTCTAAGGCAACACATCGCGTAAACTGATCTACACCCATTTTGGAAATATTGTAAGCGAGTACGCCAGGGAATGAACGTATGCCATTTACACTGGACACATTTACAATATTGCCCTTGGACTTTATAAGTTCCGGTACGGCCAACATTGTTAGGTGATATATGGCTCGTAGGTTGGTATTCATCACACGATCGTATTGTTCCAGACTCGTGTTTTCAATGCTACCCGTTTCAATTATACCTGCATTGTTAACCAGTACGTCTAGTTTTGTGTATTTTTCCACTGTTTTCTGCCAAATAAATTTAATGTCATATTCCTTGGACACATCTCCCACCACCAAGTGTGGTTCTTTACCAACATTAGCACATTGCTGTGCAACGGCTTTGAGATTTTTCTCATTGCGTCCATTGAGAGCTAGCGAAGCTCCTAACTTGGCGAATTTCACTGCTGTAGCAGCTCCAATACCAGAGCTCGCACCTGTGACTAGGACCACCTTACCTGCAAAATTCATGTTTGAATGATGACGAGGTTGATTCTGATAACAGCGCCTTAGCTGGTTGTTGCATAAGTGTTTTTTACCTTCCTTTTATTAGCTCGGGATGTAACTATGTAATATTGATGCGCCTAAAAGATGCAGCGATTTCTATTCTCAAGTTACATACCTGATGACAGTACGAATGGCAATTATAATAGGGAGGTTTTAGTTTTTTAAACTATAAGTTTTTATTTGTTTTCTATTTCATACAGGATTTGTAATAATTTTTTTTCAACCTAACCGGACATGATCAGCTAGGAATGTTCGATATCGTATCGATTATTCTGAATATCGATATTTCTTGTTGCGATAAACGACTTTTTGAATCGATATTCCCAGGTCTATATATCGGTACTTTACCCGCAATATCGATATTTAAATTGAAGGAACAAATGCAGTTGGGCTCCAAATCTCAAAAAAAAAAAAAAATATTGGAATCGATAGAGATGATTNATATATTGGAATCAATAGAGATGATTATGCTGAGTATAACGGTATACTTCTTTTTTTGGGCAAACAACAACAACAAAAATTATCAAAGGTTAAAGTTCAAAATAAGCAATTTTTGAAATCAAGATTTCTTAAAAACGGATGGATGGATCTTGAAAAGTTTAATAGGAAATTTGATTCCCTTCAATTTGGTATACGTACTTTATATATATGTTGTATAGTTCTTCCAAAAATAAAAATTGCTTATTTTGAACTTTAACCTTTGATTATTCTTGTTGTTGTTGTTTGCCCAAAAAAAAGAAGTATACCGTTATACTCAGCTCAATCATCTCTATCGATTCCAATATTTTTTTTTTTTTTAATTTGAGATTTGGAGCCCAACTGCATTTATGCCCAATTGAAATTTAAAGCCCTATTCCCGTGCAATGACAAAACTCGCTGCTATAACTATTGTCATGTTTATAATCAATTGTCACGTTTATGTATGCAGAGGACAATTTGAAAGCTCCAACGGTGACAATTGTTATTATTTTCGTGATGACCTATTGAGTACGTGACAAAGCTAAAACATATGTTAATATTTGCAATTTGATTAATTTTGCAGAAAAAAGTTGCAAAATTTTACTAAATGAAAACTGTGAAACGATTTTATTTGCTTTAACAGGTGTGTTAAAAAGTTATTTGCGTATGCATATCATAATAGTATCCATTGCAGAATATTATTCATGGAGGAAATAATTATTATGTACGCGGCTAATATTGTGGACCAAGAAGATATTATACAGAGAAGAAGACTTCTGAGGGAACTCCTAGACAACAGCTTTTTTGACAGTTTTTACACGTTTGTAGTTCGGGATGGTATTTTAAAAACTGTAGCTGCACTTGTGTGGTGCATTCATATTGTTACGATTATCCTCGAAACCTTGAGGCAAGGTACATTGAACAGGTAGTATCAGTAGAGCAGCTGATTTGATTTATTTTCAAATTACTTGGTCTCGAAAATGTCAAATATTTTTAATTTTTCTCACAAAAATTCTGAATTGTTAAAATCCATTTGCATGTGAAACCTTTTTCCATACAAAACAAGCGATTGAATAGCTGCTTTTGGAACGTTCGCCCAACTCGGCAGCACAACCGCTGATTACTGGGCCTTGCAAAGGATGGATCAATGCTTCGAGAAGCAAACAAATTTACTAGGAAAGAAAGTTGCAACAATTTTTATTTTTTCCAATTTCAATTTTTTATTTTTTATAATTTNATTGCTCTACTGATACTACCTGTTTAATGTGCCTTGCCTTGAGGGATTACCCAAATATACTCGGGCTCGTATCGCTGGATTGTT
>NW_016189744.1:0-3881 GCF_001687245.7 Rhagoletis zephyria
AAGAGTTGGTGAGGTGCATGCGCTAAATTCGATGCAAAATATGGTCAGAAGAAAGAAAGCATGATGCCGTTTCGAATTTAAAGCATTATCTGCCTAATCCACGGGGAGGGCAATCTTTCCAAATGCAGCGGGATAAGCTGTCTTTGTATCGGCTATATAGTCTTATCGAGGGTATTGTGTGAAAGGCTATAGCTTTCGTCAACGCACTGGTTGGGCCTTATCACAAGAGATCTACGAGCTGCTCCGTCAGTATTGGGAAGGACCTTTCCAAGCCGTGTGTTACCAAACGACGTTCCAGACAGGGCGACTCCCTGTCGCATGATTTACTTAATGAATGATTAACTTGATGTTGGAGAAGATAATAAGTGCAGCAGAACTGAACCGTTTGGACACAATTCTTTACAAGAGCGTACAATTGCTGGCGAATGCCGACGAAATCGAACTCATCGGAAACAACGAACGCATCGTCTGACCTGCCTTCTCGAAAACAAATAGAGGTCTGGTCACATACATACGTCGCTTTTGGCAATTATCATTTTGAAGTTGTTGAGGATTTCGTAATTAATACCAAAAAGAAGTGCTACTTTGGAGGAAGTAGGCAATTGAGCAGTTAGGTCCTCTTTCGTCGTACAAAAATCACACTTAATAAGTCTCGTATCATGACCCTGCTGACGCATGGCATAGATGCGTGAACGACGACATCATTATTTTATAGAAGATTTATGGTCCTTTCCGCATTTATGATGGCGAGTACCGGAAATGGTGGGCTTTACATCGATATTGATATATCTAGTTCATCAAAATACGCCGGCGGCACTGGTTCTCCCATGTGGTAGGAATGGATGCAAATTCTCCGGAGCTAAAAGGTTTCGATGTGATACCCGCTGGTGGTGGCAGAGGGAGACCATAACCTCTTTTGCATTGGAGCTAACGAATTTTCACAGATAAAATCAATGAAGAAGGAAGTATCGCTGAACACCAGTTAAAGAGGGACCAATACGCATTGACAAAAGTAGTGCCAAAAGCGAAACAGACAATACAGATCCGCCTTCCTCATTTAAAATGGCCGCCTGGTAACAGGGATATATATGTATGTATGTATAGAGAATCTCAACAAAAAACCTCATCTTTATTTTTATTGTGGGTCACCCTAATATACTTCCATACATATGTATATGCACATATATGTTTGTTTGCAGTATTACGAAATTCAGTCTTGCCGAAATTTTAACTGGTGCACAGTTTTATGGAGTAACAGTCATTTTTAAAGTTACCTAGGCTCAGCTTTATTAAATTTAACTTTACAGAACTGTATTGTTGGTCTTTGTACATGCAATATTTTAATTAATTTATTTTATTTAATAAAATTTTACTTTATCTTAATTCAGTAAATTGTAGATTTATTGGCCCTGGTGCTGAACCAATTTGTTCAAAATCGAATACTATGAGAAGGAATACAAATTTTATAAAATTTTTTTTTTTTGTAATACAGTTCGAGTTCGACTGGAGTCGAACGGCATGACGAACAGTGTTTCGACTATGTGAAGGAAGGTGGAAAAAGGAAAAGTAAAAGTCATGAATACAAAATTGGATATTTTCGCGCGACTTTGCAAACAGAAATATGTATGTAATTTTCGAATTTTTAAATTTTTCGATTTCAGCTTATCACTCCAAAAACTTGAAGAGTTGAGAATATTTACAGCTATGCAATTTTTAAGCATAATCTTTGTATTTCTGAGAGTGGAAAGCAGAAAACTAAAATTAACCAAAATCCTATCACATTTAATATATTAATAATATTTTTTGCGAGTTATAGACGTTATAGTGATCCAATTTTCCCATTGTAAGATTTAGGGTTTTCTAATAAAAGGGCGAGAACAAACTAAATTTTATCGAAATCGGAAGAAATTTAATGTTTTCGCCCACAAGGGTAGAGTACGTGGCAATAAGCCCATCTTTACCATATTTCTTAAATCCTTATTCCTAAGAAATATTAGACCACATGCCAAGTTTTATATAGTCGAAAAATAGTTTAACGAATATTCTAGATTGAGAGAGACATTGTCAAAGCTAAGTGTATGATCCAAGAATGATAGAATACAAGATTGCGCATTCCTGCGGGTGATGACGTCAAGATAGCAACGAATAGTGTAGATAAAGGAAAGAATAATTGGAGATGGAGGAGAGAAAGAGTGTTAACTGTCAAACCGTAGAGGTCGCCATACTTACATACATATAAACATCTATGCATACATACAAACAGTTTGTAAAAATGACGTCACACGAACAGCTGATTCTGTCAAATTCGCCAAGAACAAAGTAGCGGTACTGCTGATTGCGCCACCTCTATCTCCCTACATCGTGTGTATGATCGAATAAAATGTGTCGCTTTTGTGACTCGCGATAGAGACACCCTCGAATCTGCCCGTGTAATGCAGTGCAGATGACACAAGAGATCCCTTGGCTTCTTATGGCCACAGCGAGAGGCGTGCACACGCGAAATCCCAAGTGTCTTCCTAACGGAGGTAGGTTTAGATGAGTCCTGAGAGGAATAGTGGTCGCAATAGGTCAGTAAATCGCCGACACAAACGCACATACATACATACATATAACTACCCACTACTCTTCATATCCATCATGCAATTCACCATCTACATACGTCGACTATTACTTTATGACATTCTTGGGACATTTCCCATCCCAGATTTCTGTTCGATTTAAATTATTCTCATAAATATGTAAGTAGCTTTGGTATCATGTAAAACACTGTTTGTGCTCTTTTTATTATTATTGTTTGCTTTCTACTTCGGCATAATTTGACACAATCTGCAAATACCACACCCCCATGCTGGCTGGCTTGCTTGCTTTCTCGTACATACTTACTAGTTTCACTATGTACCTACCATATTCCTCTGCTCCAATGGCTTCAATCGCCTTCGGCAGGCATCCTGTTTGGAAGTGCATTGATTGACAGCTGCTTGCATAAATCCTTTGTTGATACTATGGATACTCACTCTTATATACATACATATGTACATACATCCTTCTATATATTTTATTATTGTTGCTGTTGTTATTGCATGTACTTGCTGTTATTGAAGCTACTATTGGTTTTCTTGTTGCTGTTGCTGTTGCCTTTGCATATATTTATTTTACATTTTAAGTACGTTGTTATGCTTATTGGACACATGTCGCTCTTGGGCAGCTGAGTCCGGTGGTCTAGGTATTCCAGCACGCGCGGTCATTTGCGGAATCCACTGGCATTTGGAAAGGGAAGTATTTGTCATTGTTGACAAACATCGATGAATTGTGACAAATGTTTTACGGTAGTTGTTAGCGGGATTATATGTATGTAAGAACAAATGAATGTTGAAAGTGGCTGGATGTTTTTTTTTTCAAATATTCCACTTTTTATTTGAAAATTTAAATTTATTGAGAGGAGGAGACTAAGAAGGATTTGTAATTGTCAGTGTGACCCTACTAGACGAGAAACTCGTTCTGCCACCCAAAGCGACGACACCATAATCCCTCTGTCTTTTATTCCGAAATTTCTTCTCTAAAAGCCCATCTCTGGAAACCATTGCAAATTGGATAAAGTTGAGTTACCGAATGAGTTCATCGGCTCAGAGTTGATGACAGTGCGTCCAATGAATTTATATTTTGTGGTGGCGCCAAGCTTAGATTGTATCCCGATATGATTTTCAGTTAAAGCCAATAGACACTTCACTCGAATTCGCTAGAAAACGCCATGTTTGTTTAATACCCTAACACACCCCCTATATACATATACATATACATATGTACATACATGTGTATGCACCTACACACGCATACATATTTGCTAAGCAACAATTTGTCTCAATTGAGCTCGAAGCGACATG
>NW_016189745.1:0-3881 GCF_001687245.7 Rhagoletis zephyria
GTTTTCAGAAATACGAAAACTGCGATATTTTAGTAAATACTGAAGCTTACTCACTCATAATTGATATGTACAATCATTTTTAGGCGAAAAATTAGAATATAATAAATTTTTGGAAAATGGGCGTAGGCACGCCCACTTATGGTTACATGTGTATATCTTGGGAACCGCTCGACCAATTTCTCCCAAACCTGACACAGTTGTTGGCCTTCACAAAACATACCAAACGGCTGAAAATTTAAAAAATCGGATAATAACCACGCCCACATCTCACATAACGGTGGAGAAATAAGAAAGCTTCGATAAATCAGTAAATACTGAAGCTAATTTATTCAAAATTGATGTTTGCAATAATTCTATAGCAAAAAGTACGCTATAATAAAATCTTGGAAAATGGGCGTCACCCCGCCCACTTATGACCACATATGCGTATCTCGGTAACCGTTCGATCAATGTGTTCCAAACTCGGTACGATTATTGTGGTTGCCCCATAAAGGTAAAACGTTGAAAATCTGACTAAAATTTCGACCACCTTTTTATAACGCTAATTTTACCCAANATAATAAAATCTTGGAAAATGGGCGTCACCCCGCCCACTTATGACCACATATGCGTATCTCGGTAACCGTTCGATCAATGTGTTCCAAACTCGGTACGATTATTGTGGTTGCCCCATAAAGGTAAAACGTTGAAAATCTGACTAAAATTTCGACCACCTTTTTATAACGCTAATTTTACCCAAAATTGATACTAACAACAATCCCTTGAAAAGAAGTAACGTTATTATGGAATTTTGGAAAATGGGCGTGATGCCGCCCACATATATTTATATAAGTTTATATCATTATGTCTAACTGAACGTTCTATCGAAGATGATTGATGAAATAGACGTAAAACCACCACTGCTTATCATGTAGCGGTAGTTTTCGGAAAGGTGAAAAAACTATATTGAATACTTGCGCCGGGTATTTTATTTATTATTTCGGCTCCGCCCGAACTTAGACTTTTTTACTTGTTAAGAAATAATTTAGGTGAGTAAATCAGGTGATTTAGTTAAATAAAAAATGGAAAGTTAGTAATTTTTAATGTTTTTTTTAGTACTTGAATTTAAAAATTGGAACATTGTATTCAATAAAAAGTTTTTATATGGTCGTAAATCAAGCCTGCGCCACTAAATAACGACTCGCTCGCTGCGAAAAACTTGAAAAATTTCAAACTTGACAAAATTGTAAGTTCTTTTCGATTGACGCTGCACCAGTCGAGAGGACTTTCAGTTATATTTATTTTACTTTTTTTAATTGCGGTGCAATAATTCCTTTTTGGGAATTGCATCGGTCTGCANTGGTCGTAAATCAAGCCTGCGCCACTAAATAACGACTCGCTCGCTGCGAAAAACTTGAAAAATTTCAAACTTGACAAAATTGTAAGTTCTTTTCGATTGACGCTGCACCAGTCGAGAGGACTTTCAGTTATATTTATTTTACTTTTTTTAATTGCGGTGCAATAATTCCTTTTTGGGAATTGCATCGGTCTGCAAATGTCGGATGTATCCTCCTGACTCCCATCTTCACAATCTAGTATCATGGCAAAATCGGTGTTTAAACACCGTTGTTTTCCAAAGAATTCTTCATTCCAATTCTTTTGCTTGTTTCTGAATGAGGAGAACCAGTAACGTCAACAGCGTTTTTCGATTTTAGTTTTTGTAATTTATTTTTGATCCTTTCTTCTGTGACTGGCCAGATATACGTTTTATCATTGCACTTGCATAATATTCCAGGGACCGAAAGTAACAGTTATTTTTTTAATTTATTTTGGAACGAATTTCCGTCATCCCTTGTCAAGTTTGGTTTGCAGACAAACCGGTTTCGGCGTTGTGCCATCTTCAGTGTAATTTTTCGTTCGTTTTTTTAAGTTAAACCTTGCCTAATATTTTTTATTCCGAAAGTTTTTTCTGGATAATAAACAAACAGCTTATCAAAATTAAGCAAATTTGGTATCATGTGAAAGAGGACTGAAATAGCTCTTAAACAGAAATAACGAACGAAGGTTACCACCTCTATTTATATATATTTTTATATCATTTAATACTAAAGAAATTCATATACCTGACCCAAGGTTTGTTCTATGGTAATTAATTAACATTTTTTATTTAAATATTTTCAATAGGTGACTTTGCTCGTTTGGACATTTCAGTTTTAAAGCTATTTAAGTCCTCTTTCATTTGATACCAAACTTGTTTAATTTGGATAAGCGGTTTGTTTATTGTCCGGAAAGGACTTTTAGTTGGGAATAAAAAATATTTGGCCAAGTTTAACTCGTAAAGAAAATAAATATCGGTCCCTTCAATATTCGCATTCGCAAAAGATCCGCATTGATTATTGCGAATGCGAATGTTAAAATAAATGCGGAAGCTCCGCGGTTGCGAATGCGAATGCGAATATTCGCAACAACCCTGATATAAAAGAGACTGATGCTTTGGCCTGATGCATTTCTGAACACAGCCATATAGCGATGCGCGACAGCAAGGTTTTCAATGGCTGTGGAAAGTTCAAGATCTGCAGAAGCAACATTGCATCTCCAGTTGTGAGCGGTGAAAGTAATAATGCAAATAATACCAGTTTTTTTTTTTAATTTCTAACAGATTCGGTTGTATGGGATCTGAGCGCAGATTTCATGAAACGGATGCATCAAAAAATATTTGGCCAAGTTTAACTCGTAAAGAAAATAACTGTTATTATCGGTCCCTTCAATATTCGCATTCGCAAAGGATCAGCATTGATTATTGCGACTTTCTGTGCAATTTTCACGCACTAAAAAAGAATTGAGTCTAGTTTATTTGAAAAAAAAGTCGGTTAAGAATGGGAGGTTCTACGCTTTTGATCCCTATTTTTTTGATTTCAGAGCACTGTATGTAGGGGTCCCCTTTTTACATTTTTCTTCATATTTTCGGCATTTACAGTCGGATCTTAAATTGAGATATATTGATGTTCTTGAATTTCTTTTCTTTTTATTTGTTACAAAATTCATTGACCTCAAGTTCTACATAGTACTTACCCAGCAGATTCGAATTCCTACCATTCTAACATACCACCTGAAACTTTTGATAAAGAAGTTTTTTGATTGTTCCAGTAGAACTATTAAAAAAACTGTATTACTGAGTGTCGGCCAAAAATCTTCGTTCTTTCAAAATTGCTTTTCAAAAATACTTTCGGCCGATATATTTTTGCAAGCAAGCTGGTTCCGTTTAATGTACACAATATACATCTTAATATATAAAAATCCCGTGTCACTGTGTTCGTTTACGCTAATCTCCGAAACCGCTTAACCGATTTCAATGAAATTTTGTGGGTGTGTATTGTTGGTTCCTAAAGATAGAATAGCTTTGAACCCGAGAAAAAATATTTTTTTTTTTTTCATCGAAATTTTTTCTATGCTGCTCACAATGTTCTTAAAAATCCCGTGTCGCTATGTTCGTTTACGCTAACTACAAACTGTCCGAGAGTTTTCCAAAAGTTTTTCAAATGAAACATAAGAAATAATATGCTTCGTCACAACGAGCTCGGAATTCGGTAACTCGGTCTCCGGTACTATTTTACACAAACAAAATACATTGGAAAAAATTACCGAACACCGAGTTACCGAGTACCAAGCTTTGGTGTGTAGACCCATAATATCTACGATGGCATGCAACCTGCCTATGTGTGTGTGTGTAGCAGGACAACGCCTTCCCGGGCTTACTATTATATTGTATAATAGTATGGAAGTGTTTTGAAATCCACAGACAATTTCTCTTTGTGCATGTAAACCATGTGAAATTACTTTGAAACATTAGCGAAATATGCATGCAGCTAAAATAAGAAATTCTCACAAATGAAAATCACTTT
>NW_016189746.1:0-3880 GCF_001687245.7 Rhagoletis zephyria
GTCTGTATACTTATACATATGTAGGTAGTTTGCATATGTATGTATCTATGTGTATGTGTTTCATTGTTATACGTATATACAAGTGTTTACGCACTTAATTAGTCATATTGTGATTTATTTGTTTATGACTATACATATACATACATATTTTTATGAAACCAATGGANGCGTCGTTTGTATCTGTGGGTGAATTTATAATTTTGCATTTCTACATGAAAATAAATTTAAAACGTCCTAAATTCCTATTCTTGCTCAGCAAACTATATTTAAATTATATCTTGTCTATGCATTACACTGCATGTAAGTATGTGTGTATATGTGTTTGTGTGTATGGATATACTTACAATAGTTTGGTATTAAAAAATGTGTGCCCAAATTTATTTATATTCCTTTTTTCGCCAAAAGCCAATAATGGCAAATCGTTAGTCACAAACCGAGACCGAACCGAGTATGTGAAAACTTATAGTTAACTTTTAACTTTAGTTATTCTGAGCAAGAACTATTGACTGGTTTTAAAAATAAAACAAACCAATCTCGAAGAGTTCTGAAAACTTAAGAAAAATCAAAGAAAAATCTTGAAAATACAAGAAACAAAAACGAAATACTGTATCGGTCATATCTATAGCACGCCATTTCTAAATGATATTGTTTGTCACTTATGTTTATTTATTTATTTTTAAGAGTTTTCATTTAAAATACACTTCATAAACTTTGTAGAAAACTACAAGAAAATACAACAAATTTTCATCCAAATTTTAACCTTTTTTCAGAAGAGTTAGAATTTTTCTTTAGTACACAGTTTTATAGCGCATTTCATTTTAGTATAATAAGTGAAAGTTTCAGGTGGGAAAAATTTCCGTTGATTTTTAAGAATTTTTTCGCGAAGAAGTTTTAAAAAATCAACGGTATTTTTTAGCCACTTCAAACTTCCACTTTATTATACTAAAAATAAATGAGCTATAAAACTATTTACTTTGGTGAAATTTTGTTGCATTTTTTTGTAGTTTTCAACAAAGTTTTAAACTTGGGTTTATACGGGTTGTGGAGAGAATGAACAATACTTTAAATTCATAAAAAGAAATAAATAAACAAAGTGGCAAACAATACCACTTTGAAATGGCGTGCCATAGATATGTCCTCTACCGTAATCTCAAAAAAAAAATAAAAATTGGTCCCGAAAAGATTGCAAAAAATAAAGCACGTTATTTGAAGTAACTTTTGAAATTTATCTGCCCTGCAACCACATTTTGTGAGAACAAAATTTTTGTTTAAAGGGCAGGTCCTTTAAACAAAAATTTTGTTCTCACAAAATGTGGTTGCAGGGCAGATAAATTTCAAAAGTTACTTCAAATAACGGCACTATGAATCCTAAAAAGTTCTGATAAATTCGAAAATAGTGGCGAAAAATCCCAAAGGCTTCAGACGAGGAAAAAAACTGGAAAGATGACGGAAAATCGCGTAGAAGACCAGAAAAGCCTCAACAAACCCCAAAAGTTCTCCAAGAAAATCTTCAAAAATATAACACGAATAATCCTAAAGTTCCCACAAATACCGTAAAATGTCGAAAAATGTCGAAAAATAAAATATCAGAAACCCCAAAAAAATCACGAAAAACCCGGAAACTGCAAAATTTCCTGCAATAAAAACAACCAAATCTGGAAACCACGTAAGCCCAAGAAAAATCCCACATTACCGATAAATAAATAAAACATGCAGAGTCACAAAACATCTGGAAAAAAAACAAGAAATCCGAAAAAATACCTAAGGTTCCAGAATAAATAACTCCAAAAAGTTCACGAAAATCTCACGAGTTCTGGATAAAATATGAAAAGGAAAACGTGAAAAATTCAGAAAAGTTGCGAAAAAGACTCACAAAAAGTCCCGCAAAAACAAACCGGAAATAGCTCGACACCACCAAAAAATACCGAAAAGTAAACTATAACAAATCCCAAAAACGTATCTCCCGATGACCACTTCCACTGCAACCATCTTTACTTGGTTATTTAGTGTTGACAAAAGCATAGCTTCATCTAGTAAGGTTTCTTTGAAGGATAACAAAAGATCTGAAATTACTACATAGAAAAAGACATGGAATTGAAAGTCCCACAGCCAGATTCGCTAAGAAGTCTATTCTGAAAATTCTCTAATGCAATCCTTTAATTTCGCATAGCATTCGGCAAGTCTTAGAAAATTGCAAATCTGTACTCAGAAAAATAATTGTGGCACCGGTTGAATATCTGGAGTTACACAACATAACCAACAAAATCACGAATTCCGACGCTGAACATATAATTTTATTCCTCATAACTTAATTGAAAGGAGGAGGTAACTATTGGCTATGAAAGTAGGTAATAATTCAAAACTATAACAGTTTTAATTAAAGAACAAACTTCTAAATATACTCGAGAGGTGAGGTCCAGAATTATCGTCAACTGACGGGTACAGGGAGTGTATGTGCTTCTCACTTGGCCACAGGTGCCACAGAAGGGGAGGTTTATTGAACAGTGTTTGGGTCGCCAAATTTTGAAGTCAAATTAAATCGGCTTTGTCTTTACACAAATAAATTCTACCATTATAAATGCGCATACTGTTTTCGAATTTAAATGAATAAGAATTGATTAATCCCCATTTGAGCCAGTAACGGTCAAAACTTTGCACGCGGACAAAATTTTCCAAGAGCAACCCATCTGCCCAGGCCATCCTGTATGTAAATATGTTTTTGCAATTATATTCAAATCCAGTTCACAAACTGTACAGTATGCTGGGAAGGTGTAGTCCCGAGGCGCCGTACTAGTTATACTTACGGTGACCATTCTTTGAAATAACAAGTAATTTTTAAACAAAAAACAAAATTATTTTTTTTGAAGCCGGTTAAAAATACAGTACACATTTTTGTTATGTACTCGTATTTGATATTATGAAAAGGGTACGCGCACAAGAGTGGCCTACAGACAAATATAGCGCATCAGTATGGTGACGGAAAATGGAAATGGAAATGGAATGCCTTACCTTTCACACCCAACAAAGCTTCTGGAGCTCTCTTTGATGTTGATGTTGAATCGCTACCGCAAGGTATTACCCGTAGTTTTCAGTTTCTTTATTCAACAAAAAATTGTGGATGCTCTCGCCTCTTCAAGGTAAATGGCAGATACGAGCTTCCCAACTTTTTTGTATTCAATGCTCTTTCTTCAAAGTTTCCAACTATCAGGCTGTAATACATTGATAGATGATATCAAAAAAAAAAAACCTTTCACAGATCGAGGATTGAAATAAAGGACAAAATAGATAGATTTATAAAAAAAAAATAAAAATAAACAGTACCCCGAGAAAAATGACTTTCCTTCGAAATACAGCACCGATGGCAGAAAATTCATAATCAAAAATTGCTTTGCTTACAGCTTCAAAACACTTCTGAAAAAGCATACTGAGCGGATCGGCGCCGCTTCTTGTGTGGACGCACCCTTAGGCTGTAATATATGAAATGTTTTGATGTCTGGCATAGTGCCAAAAGAAGTACCTTCAACGGACAAGTTTTTAAATAAAGGACAAAATACACATAGATTTTTAGAAAAATAAATAAAGTTAACGACCAGCATCATGAGAAAAAGAAAATTAAGAAACGCAGCTTGAGTTGGAGTTTAGTTGGCCTTAAAATCGCACTGAAAAACTGGTAAGTTCAAATTTGAACTGAGTTTAACTAAACTGAGTTTAAACTAGCACTGAAAAATTGGCCCGAAGAGATACAATGTTAAAGAAAGTGCAGAGAATACAAACGAGTTGGAAAGCTCATCCTTGTCATTTACCTTGCCTATGTATTTGAGTCCAGACGAGTTGTCCGGAGGATGTGCCAGAATAGGCTGTGCATGCTTTGAGGTGCCAT
>NW_016189749.1:0-3879 GCF_001687245.7 Rhagoletis zephyria
GCTATTTTGGGGCACTGATGATGACCACAGTTTACATAATTTTGGGAGAGAAAGAGAAAAAATCGGCCTCAAAGTGCCGGCAGACTGATTGACTAACTGACGATTTGATCCGCTTCCGCTGCAATGGCCATCATTTCCACACCAAGGGGGTTCTTTTGCATTTTTGTTTTCTAATCAACTGTTACCTTCTTTTACAGCGGCGGCCAAAAGCGACGCGTCTCTCTGGCGGCGGCCCTCGTCCACAGTCCACCGCTGCTCATCCTCGATGAGCCGACGGTGGGCGTTGATCCGTTGCTCCGGCAGAGGTAAGTGCTGCTAAAGCTTTCCCTTTCAAAGGTTCTAGAACTTATAAACTATCTTAATTGTTTAGCATCTGGAACCACCTGGTGACGCTGACCCGGAAGGAGCGCATCACCGTCATCGTCACGACGCACTACATCGAGGAGGCCCGCCAGGCGAATGTGGTCGGGTTGATGCGCCAGGGACGGCTGCTGGCGGAGGCCTCCCCCGACCAGCTGATGGCAGAGCACGCCCTGGACACGCTCGAGGACGTCTTCCTCAAGCTCTGCATGAGCGACATGTCGCTGAAGGCGGCCAGTCTGGCGGGGTACACCGGAAATGGAGATGATGCGACGCCGCCGCCACTGCAAGCACATCATCCTCTTCCGCCCTCGCTAAAGTCCATCTCGAATGGATCGGTGGCCAATGGAGGATTACATCGAAGCATGGGACATCACCCTCAACCGCCACCACCACCACCACCACCTCCTCCTCCGACCATCACCTCAGAGCAGTACAAGCAAATAGCCACCAATGGAGATCTCAGAAATATCATCAAAGTATGATTGACAAAAAAGTGACCCTTCTAAATACTAAATCCTATCACCTTTTCCCTTTTCCTCCTCAGTTTCCGTCAGTATTTTCACTGTACATTAGCAGCAAGGAGGCGAGCTACGACCTGACGCCCGTGCCAGCAGCAGCAGCAGTTTTTACCACCACCAACACCTCTTCCTCCGCTTCGGTNTCCGCTTCGGTGCACTCGATGAACAGCACGCCCCTGCACTCGGCGAACAACTCGACGCTCAATCTGGTCAAGACGGAGAACGGCTATCCAGGGGGAGGGGGAGGAGGAGGTGGGTACAATGGGTACAAGGGCGGCGGGTACCTGCAGCACCAGGGCAGTCAGCAACAGCGCAAGGGCAGCGGTCACAGTCGGTACTCGGTGGGCGGCGGGGGGCACACCTGGGCGGACTACTGGGCGACGACGGCCATTCTCGCCTGGAAGAACTTTACCCGACTTAGGCGGAATATACCGTGAGTGCTTAGGCTGAATTAGAGAGATGTTCTTTGGGTTGTTCTAATCCCCTGTTTTCTCCAAGTCTCCTCCTCTTTCAGTTCCTCCTGCCGGCCATTCAGGTGATTCTCTTCTGTCTGTGCATCGGCAGCGAGCCCTTCGACATCANGCAGCGCAAGGGCAGCGGTCACAGTCGGTACTCGGTGGGCGGCGGGGGGCACACCTGGGCGGACTACTGGGCGACGACGGCCATTCTCGCCTGGAAGAACTTTACCCGACTTAGGCGGAATATACCGTGAGTGCTTAGGCTGAATTAGAGAGATGTTCTTTGGGTTGTTCTAATCCCCTGTTTTCTCCAAGTCTCCTCCTCTTTCAGTTCCTCCTGCCGGCCATTCAGGTGATTCTCTTCTGTCTGTGCATCGGCAGCGAGCCCTTCGACATCAACGTGGCCGTCGTCAATGAGGAGCAGCCGCCCTACCTGAGCAAGCTCTTTCTCAACAAGATCAATCCGCACTCGGTCAGACAGGTGAGAGAGAGAGAAAGTTTAAAAAGCTTTCTTGGTTGGTTATCAAATGCTAATCTTTTTATTTTTGATCAACCCGACAACTCTACTAGCACAACTTTAGCAATCTAGAGGACGCCATCAAGGCGGTCCGCCGCGGCGACATGTGGGGCGTGCTGCACCTATCTGAAAAGTTCTCCGTCAATCTGCAGAAGAGGTACTGTTTGGGNAACGTGGCCGTCGTCAATGAGGAGCAGCCGCCCTACCTGAGCAAGCTCTTCCTCAACAAGATCAATCCGCACTCGGTCAGACAGGTGAGTGTCTGATCTTTCACTAAAAAGTTTTTGGCCAAAATGAGNTTAAAAAGCTTTCTTGGTTGGTTATCAAATGCTAATCTTTTTATTTTTGATCAACCCGACAACTCTACTAGCACAACTTTAGCAATCTAGAGGACGCCATCAAGGCGGTCCGCCGCGGCGACATGTGGGGCGTGCTGCACCTATCTGAAAAGTTCTCCGTCAATCTGCAGAAGAGGTACTGTTTGGGAATGAAAAATAATGACACCGATTCTAAAATTCCTGTTATTTAGGGTCGTCATGGGCGAGGACGTGGACAATGAGACGATCGAGGCGAGCACCATTCGCATTTACCCCGATCTGACGAGTAAGTGATCGACTGCTTTCCGAAGGCTNGAATGAAAAATAATGACACCGATTCTAAAATTCCTGTTATTTAGGGTCGTAATGGGCGAGGACGTGGACAATGAGACGATCGAGGCAAGCACCATTCGCATTTACCCCGATCTGACGAGTAAGTGATCGACAGCTTTTCGAAGGCTTTTTCGAAATCTAAAACTGATCACCTCTTTCTCTTTTTCTCTCTCTCCTAAAACAGACCAGCAAATCTCTTTCTCGATGGAGAAGGCTTTTCGCGAGGCTTTCCAGGCCTTTGCCCAGGAGACGCTCAATCTTTTTGGCCAGAATCCGGCGCTCGCGGAGACGCCCATTGCGGTTAGTTAGCTTGCTTGTCCATGGAGCCTTTTTTTGTAAACAAACAACCAAACAAACGCTTTTCTCCCTTTTCAAACACCTACCTTGATTGTGCCACACCTGCAGCTGGGCTCGCCCGTGTACGGCGACTCACTGAAGCAGGGCTACCTCGAGTACATGGCGCCCGGCGTCGTCGTCAGCATCTGCTACATCATGGCTACCGGCCTCACCTCGCTGGCCTTCATCATCGAGCGGCGAGGTAAGCTGCAGAGAAGGGAGTTTTTGTTGAAGATCAAGGCTCTAAATTCTTTCATCACCCTCTCTAGACGGCCTCTTCGAGCGCAGCCTAGTCGCCGGCGTGGACACCATGCAGATACTCTTCTCACACGCGCTGGTGCAGATCAGCGTCATGACCATTCAGATTGCCCTCGTGCTCATCTTCACCTTCCTCGTCTTTGACATTCCCAGCCGAGGGCCGTTCATTCTGGTGATCCTCCTGCTCGTTTTCCAAGGCGCCACCGGCATGGCTTTTGGTAAAAAGAGCGGTTTTCACAAAGATGATCATCTTCTAATACTCTTCTTCTTCTAGGCCTCGTCGTCTCTGCCTTCTGCAAGCAGGAGAACACAGCCGTCATGATGATCCTTGGCTCCTTCTACCCAAACTTGATTCTCAGCGGTTAGTGTTTGCAGTGGGCTTTTGTTATGGTTTCTCGGCTCTAAAGTTTTACCGTTTTTCCTCCCCTTCTTCATCTTTGCAGGCATCATCTGGCCGCTTGAAGCGATGCCCCACTGGATTCGCTCTTTCAGCTACTTCCAACCGCAGACGCTGCCCACGGAGACGCTGAGGCACATTCTCTCGCGTGGCTGGTCCATCGAGGACACCGGCGTCTGGATCGGCTTCGTCGTCACCGGCTCCTGGTTCTTCATCTACGTCGGCTTGGCGGCGGTTATCTTCAAGATCAAGCAGTAGATGTGCCTCTTTCTCTGGTAATGATGGTGGTCCTGGTGGTGATGGTGGTCCTCGTCGTCGTTGTCATCTTCGCCGTCCACTCCTACAAACAACATATCTTCCCCCTTTTCCTCCTCCGCTCCTG
>NW_016189751.1:0-1889 GCF_001687245.7 Rhagoletis zephyria
CATGTGTGTATGGTGCAACTGTCGTGGTTTTAGGAATTCTTTGGGGAAAGATACATGTATATGTGACATATGTACATACGTACTAGGGATGTTGCGAATATTTGCATTCGCATACGTTATACGAATGATTCGCATCATTTTAGACATTCGTATCAATAATCGTATTCGCATCAAATTTAAATTTAATTTAAAGGTTGTTTCAATTTAACCTTCCCCAGTAGACAATTTCAGGAGTTAAAACCCTTCTGAAAGGCCTTCCTCAAGTCAGATGCCTTTAACTCTACATTCTTTTCTCCTTTCTATTTTGTATGGAGTGGCACAAATTGAAGAAGTTAAGTTGAGTTGAACAAACCAGCACTATATGTCTGTTACCAAATATCCATCTTCACCACTAAAAGTCGAGTGCTAACGCACTTGTTTTTTTCCGTATAACAACAGTGTGATTCAAAATTTGTTCCGCCTTGGTCCGAAAATTTCGTTTCCTAAATCGGAAAATTTTTGGAGCTTGTCTAGTACATACATTACTATTTAAAGGTTAATAAAAATTACCTTAGAACAGTAAATATTTGGTTTTTATAGAGTGGTTATTTTTACCTGAACAGTACTGTATGTGTATAAATTTAGTATGTACACTAGGGAGGTCCAAAAACAGTAAAGTCGAAATTGTAATGCTCTCACTCCCTAGGGTGTTCTATATCAAAAAAGGTAAGCCTCTATTTTTTTATTTTGAAATAAAAAAATATTTAGAGGTCGCTCAAAGCGCTCAAAGTTTTCTATGTATTTTTATATGGGGAAAATAAAATTTTTCGCAGAAATGGTATAGAATTCTTGAAAATCTATATTTTTCGGTCGAAAAGCTATGATTCTCTTCAGGAGACTTTCAATAATAATACCCAATTGTTTATTTAACCATTTTTTTATACTAACAATTTTTTATTGTTCGCCCCGTTNATTTTTCGGGGTTTTTGTGGGTTTTTGGCGGACCTATAAATTATAGTTGCGATGAAAAAATAGTTAAATTCACAATCTGGTATTATTATTGGGAATCTCCTGCAGATAAACAGAGTTTTCTGGTAGAAAAATATTGATTTTTAACAATTCTATACCATTTCTACGAAAAGTTGTTTTTTCCCATATAAAAAAATGGATTTTTACTAGCAGAAACTAGCAGCTGTCAAAATCAGAAAAATTTCGTTTGGAGCTAAAACGGTCGTATAAAGGTTAAAAAGAGTTAAATAATACTAATAGTAGTTAAAATGACGAGCTACATATTTTTGTTGAGGTTGAGCATTTATTGAGGAAAGCTTGTTTTTACATTTTCGGCAATTTTAATAAAAACCACGAACTTTATAAGTTAAATGAAGTGCATATATTGCGAATTCGTTGCTAATAGCACTTATAACAGTGCACTAAAAATACTTTACAAAATGTTAAAGTCTGTAATTTCAGATAATTGAATTGAATAATTTTTTCGCACAATTTTTCTGGAAAGTTTTACATCCAGCTCTCCTTAAAGGTAAAATTAGTAAGGTAAAACAAAATCCGAGAACAAAATCAGAAAAAAGTATTTTCTTTTAGTTAATTTTTAAATTCCTTACCCTAGATCCTAGAGTTTATGGCGTATACACTGCATCTCGAAATTTTCCATTTTATCAAGGCTTAAGTTTTGGCTAATATATACCAAATACAACTAAAACTTTCTGGAAAAGAGCTAGGAGCTAAAACCCAATTTTCGGAGCTATATGTGACCTGGTCTACGAAAAGGGAGCTTACGTGCGAAAACTAGTTTTCTGTGAAAAAGCTGTTAAAAGTAAGCAACTCGTTTCGTCAGTTTCTCATTATCTCGTTAATTGTTCTCCGCGCCGGACGTCCAGTAAGTGTTGTTGTTG
>NW_016189751.1:1901-3553 GCF_001687245.7 Rhagoletis zephyria
TTAGTACACTTCTAAGCAAGTTAGGATTTTCTGCTTTTCACCACGTGAAAAAGCATCTCATCTTCCATCCGAATCAACCAAAAAGTGAAAATTGATTTTTTGACACCTAAGCCCCCTTTCCGTAGACCAGGTCACATATAGAAAAATAGAGAGCTAAATCTAGCTCCAGAGGCAACACTGGTCAAAATGGATAAAGAAAAATTCTCGTCAAACATTTTCAATAGTCAAATACACCGAACAGGTGTTTACTTGCTAGTTTCTGCTAGTTTTGCATTTCTTTACTTTTTCGTTATTTCGCTCTCTGTGGGCGTAACTCTTTCAACTTTCTCATTCTTCTTCTTCCTCATAATTATCTGGTAGAAAAGAAAAGAAACAAAGCCAATCCTAGAAGGTGAGCATAATGCAATAATACAAGGTGTAATCGGTTGCCAACTTCTCGCTCTAATTCCGCCATATTGACTGCCTTAGATTAAACACTGTTACTTCTTTAACAAAAATTTGTTACCTAATAATATAGTTGAATTTTTAATATTTTTCCCAGTATATACATTTTGTTTTCTCAAAAAGGTATTATATCTTATTTTAGTTCATTTCATTGTGAATATACTAGTAATAAGCAAATTTTGTTTAGAAGAAAATATTAAATTTTACATTTTTCCCCCAAATGGGGATTCCCGTTTCTCTTCTTATTCTACCGAGCTAAGGCAGTGTCAAATCGAGCTGTCACAACTGATACCACCTTGTATTATTGCATCGTGGAAGGTGAGAGCATACAAATTCCGACTTTACTTTTTCCCCCACATGCAATTTTGGACAGCCCTAATGTACACGAATTGCGTGTTTTGCGCCGTCAACGTTTTCCACTTTTTGTTTTCATCAAAACATTTTCACAAAATATCCACGTGTGACAAAAATTTCAATGGAATTAGTAATGCATTTGACAGTACGCAAAATTATGAAGATGTGCTTATACTAAATTTATGTATGTGTATTATGGTTTTAAAATAAAATTTTATGATAAAAAAGTCTGCTGCTAACTATACATATCTACATACCTACATACCTACTTGTAAGCAGTTGAAGAGCAAGCACCCCTGTCTGCATTGTTATTGGCAGAATTGCTGTTTTCATTCCTCAGGCAAACTTGCCATTGCCAATAAAAAACTAATTATAAAATTTTTTCCACTTAAAAAATTTTGTTTCTTATATTTTTGCTTATTTAAGACTAGGTGACAACTGTATTGTTCAACCTATTTTAAAAATTTTCACGTGAAAAACGCTTTATACTTGAGTGACCAAGTTAGCAGTTTCCCTGGAAGCAAGCATTTTCTTCTGTGTCATCTCTCATAATATGTGTGAATACTTTTTAGGTATGTTGAATTCGTTAAAGCGAAATAAACATTTAGTCGCTCGCAGGATCTAAAATTTGGCCCATACCTGACCGCTTGATTTGGGCCGCTCTGCTATTTACAAATTTTTACAGCGTACTCCGTAAAGTTTGACAACTGCAATTTTGTACTGATTTTTTACAACGCCTTTATCAACTTGCAATGTTGTGTTCCAGAAACTTTCAATGTTGTGGATCCAGAAACTTTCAATGTTGTGTGTCCGACACCAAAGCAAAGCTTTGAAAAGCTCCTATAAAAAAGCAT
>NW_016189751.1:3731-3879 GCF_001687245.7 Rhagoletis zephyria
ACTTTCAATGTTGTGTGTCCGACACCAAAGCAAAGCTTTGAAAAGCTCCTATAAAAAGCATAGTGAATAGGGCGAGGTAGATGACATCTAGATGTTGCAATATGTACTACGTTTGCTACACCGGAAATAGACGACACGCCATTTCTTT
>NW_016189752.1:0-3878 GCF_001687245.7 Rhagoletis zephyria
CCGCCTTCTCCTCCTCCGAACTGCCGCTGACAACTGGCCACTTGTTGCAGCAGAGTGCCCATTCGCCGCTTCAGTGTTCGAAGATTCGCCTTTGGCAGCAAAGAAGTTTTAGAATCCTCCTTTTTTCCTTTTATCATCTTTTTCTTCTTTTGATTAAAATCACCGGTTAGCAGAACCTGAATCAGCTCAGCCTCTCTCAGCTGATGAAGTTTTCTCAGTCGCTGAACGGTTCCTCTTCGAAAGATGCACAACGATCCTAGAAGAGCTCGGTGGTGCTGTTCAAAGCGACCCAGCAGACGGTAGCCGTGAAAGAGGCCTGACTCGTTGTCAAGAAAGAGCAGTCGACTTCCGGTGACTTCGCTTGAAGATTCTTTCTCCTCTTCGTTCTTCTCCTCTTGTCTCAAGAGGTTGTGCACCGGCGCCGAGCGCATCGACTGCTCATTCCACTGCGCATTGACGCGGTTGTTTACCAGCCGGTCGACGTTGGCCGTCAGGTAGTCGAAGAGTAGCAGGTCAGACCACTGAACGAGCTGGAGAAGGTCTGATTTGCGCTTTACAAAACTTAGATCCTCTTTGCGAGGATGCAATCGAGGAGGAGGACTAGGACTGGAGTTTGTGGAGGATGATTCAAGGCTGCTGCTGCCCTGCTGAAACTGCGGTGGAATGAACGCCGGTGTAAGGTGCTCCAGAAAAGAGGTGGCCACAATGGCCTTGGTTGGCGTCCAACGGGCGACTCCGGTCACAAGCTCAGAGGCGACTGATGGCGCCCATTTTAGAGCTGATAAAGAAGAGGATGATGATGATGAGGATGGGTCAAAGGTGAGCAGAGCAGTAGGCGGAACGTTCCGGTGGGCAAAACCGAGTGCCCGTGCAAGCAGATAGGAGACGTACTCCCCTTGAATCTGGTCGGCGTTGGTGCGATAGCGAAGACAGAGGCGTCGGCCGTCAGAGAGCAACGCCAGTCGGTTCGGTGAACGTCCACAACCTGGCTCAACGCTCACTACGGTTGCGTTTTGAAGCGACTTAGAAAATCGTTCATGGTGTTCAGCGTGTAGGCCATGATCGAGATCTTCCAGCAGGGACTCGACGACGGGGGACCAGAAGACGCCAGGACCAGGACCGACTTTTGATTTTGACTCGGTGTCTTCATCAGCATTATCATCAGAAACGAAGAGATCAAGTGGTAGAATTTGGTGATATTTTTCATTTATTTGACCAGAGTGACTGCGGTTTAGCCAACTGAGCAGCTCAAACTTCTGCTGTCGTATCAGGCGAATAGAGTCTTTTAACAAGGTGAAATCGTCCTCGGGTTGAATAAGATGAGAATCTGATGATTTTTGTGATGAAACGGCTGAAAATGATGAAAAAGGTGGCGGTGGTGATGACAAGATCAGAAAAGATCTCAAGTTAGTCAGACTAAAACTGAGCGAAAGGGCGATCACAGCAAGGAGAAGAAGAACAACGGTGACCAAAAGTGCAAACTTCCGGCGACGAGAGTTGAGATTTTTGTGACACTGATCAAAACGACTCATTTTGAAGCCATTTGTAGAGTGAAACAGACTGACCACCACCTCATTTAGCACTGAGGAGGAGGAGGATGATGACGATGAAAGGCACCTGTTGATTGCCATTTTACTGTCAATAGGTTTCACAGGTATTTTTCACTTTAAAGATTCAAAAGTTAAAACATTGTGTCTAGTAAAATCGGAACGCACATTTCAGAAGGCTCAAAACGTTTGAGTGTCGTCAGCAGTAGAAGAAGCAACAGTAGTGCACAGTTGAGCAAAGTTCAAAACCTTTGGCAAGTTTTTCTGCCTTTTCAAAGACGGCCGTCTTGCAGCACTAATCTCGTCGTTTTTCTGCTTTCGTTCTGACTTGACTGCCACCGTCGTGCAGTCGCTTTTATATAAATTATGTACCGACTGAAGGAGAAGAGAAGTATTGCGGAGGATTATTCATCGCTCTTCTTGCTTTTGCTCAGGCAGCTCAAACGTTGTTGGGTAGTGTGTTGCCACCAAAAGTGGCAGTGAAATGTGCTAGTGCTTGTGAGCTTGTGAGCCTGTGAGCCGTCTGTTCGAGGCACTGTCCTCTTCCTCCTCTTCACGGGAGCCGTTCCTGTTCGATCCCCTCTTCTACTACTCTCTTCGGCATAGTCTGTTGCATTTCTCCGACGACCTCTCTTTCTCTCTCTCTCGCTCTCGTTCAAAACAGCAGCACACAAAGCAGCGAAAGTAGCTCCTGCGACGACGACGACGACCGAACGACGAATTCTTTCGATCTGTGCTGCTGCTGCTGTTCATTCAAATGTTCCTGCAACAACAACAACGCTGCTGTTGCTGCTGCTGTTGGCTAAAGAGGTGCCAAAGAGCCGCTGTGTGTCGGTGCTGTGTGTGTGTGTGTGTGTGTGTGTGCATGTGTGTGTTCAGGTGTGCTCGCTGTGGGGTGAAAATGAAGAAGAAGAGGAGAAGGAGGAAAAGGAGGAGGGAAGGCAAACAAATGAAGGGAAAACGAGCAAGCGAATGAGCGAACGATCAGCAAAGTCTGCACTGTCGCAATCGGTGGTGGTGGCAATTAATTGGCTGTACTGCAGCAGCAGCTAACAATGGTCAGCCAGAGCAGAGGGCAGAATTCCAGCCGAGACTGTGCTGAAGGAGAGAGAGAGAGAGAGAGAAAGAAAGAAGGAACTCAGGAGATCAAAAACCGAAAAAGAGAGGGCTTATGTGTTTGCAAATGAGATTAGATCGAAGGTAGACGTTGCTGTTGCTTCGGACCTTGCAGCTGAAGCCAGGTTGACTGAAATTAAGCTGACATCTGAACTTGATTGAGGCTGCCGNGTCAGCCAGAGCAGAGGGCAGAATTCCAGCCGAGACTGTGCTGAAGGAGAAAGAGAGAGAGAGAGAGAGAGAGAGAGAGAGAGAGAAGGAACTCAGGAGATCAAAAACCGAAAAAGAGAGGGCTTATGTGTTTGCAAATGAGATTAGATCGAGGGTAGTCGTTGCTGCTGCTGCTTCGGACCTTGCAGCTGAAGCCAGGTTGACTGAAATTAAGCTGACATCTGAACTTGATTGAGGCTGCCGCCACTACCGCTTGTGCTCTACTGAGTTGTAATGTTTCAAACGCTGCTGCCGCTGTTCACAGTTGGACGCTGCTTTGCATTGAATTGCGCATACATAAGGAGAAATTCAAATTCGAAACTCAAAATCCCCTTACCTCACAAACTGGCCACTAAATATCCTCAGTGGCGGTGGTGGTAATTGATGATTGATTTGTCGGCTAACGTCTCCTTTGTCCCCTCTGTTTCTGCCAGTGTGCTCTGTGCTGGTGCTCAAGATTGAATGTGTCTTTTTAAATACTTTTCTAAAAGTACATTTTTTCAATATTGTGGTTACTCGGTTATACTAAAAAAAGTAGAAAATAGTCTTCAGTTGACCTTTTGAGCTGTCTGGCCACCACCACCAACACCACAGCCATCACCTTCTTATCTTGTTGATCTAATCTCTATCTCGTCTCCTTCTCTCTTGTTGTTCTTCACCACCACCATCATCCTCTTCCACCTCTTCTTCTTGATAGTAATTTGTATAAGAAGTTGGGATAGATTAATCTAGAGGAAGAGGACTGAACGGTAGACGCTGTAGTGTGTAGGGTGAAGAGTGAGGCTAAAACTCAAGAGTGTCTACGGCTAATATTTTCTCGCCAGAGCACACAACTTTTTCTTCTTCTTAAAGCTCTTTCAAGTCATCGTCTTCGTCGTCGGCGNTGTCTCCTTCTCTCTTGTTGTTCTTCACCACCACCATCATCTTCTTCCACCTCTTCTTCTTGATAATAATTTGTATAAGAAGTTGGGATAGATTAATCTAGAGGAAGAGGACTGAACGGTA
>NW_016189753.1:0-3878 GCF_001687245.7 Rhagoletis zephyria
TACAAACGTGTAAAGTTTTAAAAACAAAGCAATTTTTCATTGGTCAACAACTACTATACCATTATCGCACCCAAGGGGTGGGTTTTGGGGTTCAAACCCCCTAAAGCTAATAACTTGAAATATAAACTGTAGCTTAAAGCTTAGAATCCGGCTCTTAAGAAAAATCACAAGAAATATTTTTTATTGCTGCTGTAAATTTTCTTGAATAAATACATAATTATACGAGAATTTTTTCTTCACTGTTTTAAGAAATTTTGATAGATGAGAATTTCTTTTCTATGTGTTGTGCATCATTTTATATGCATGGTCTTGGGAGCTCTTAAAAGTTTAACTGCGAATAAAAACATTATATAAAAATATGCAATTCATACTCAGTTACTGTTGGTTTTTACACTTTACAGCCTAAAAGAGTTTACTTACCACTGATATGTACTTAACAAGGAACAATCTTCGAATTTAATTTGCCAACCAAAATGAGCTACATAATAAAAATATAAGTTCGGTTAATTTTTTCGGTATTCGGAATGGTAAAACAAGTAATTTTTAAGCAAAAAACAATAAACGAAATTAGTATGTGAAGTACAAAAAATGGTAATGGGGTTCAAAGTTACGAGGGGGCATACAGTCAATAAAGTTTAGGTACAGCGAATTTTTTACAATACGGGCAACTAATTTTTAAATATTTTATTTTTCGATAATTTTTTATAAAAATATGGTTAATTTTTCACCAAAAAACCCAAAAATCAGAGTTCCCNAAGTTTAGGTACAGCGAATTTTTTACAATACGGGCAACTAATTTTTAAATATTTTATTTTTCGATAATTTTTTATAAAAATATGGTTAATTTTTCACCAAAAAACCCAAAAATCAGAGTTCCCAATCTTGTGCAAAATTAAAGAAAATTCTGCAAAATTTCATTCAAATATTGCCCTTTTTATTTACGCACTCTAGAAAAAGTATGCAGTTTTTTAGCCCATTCAATTTTGGTATAACGAAGTGCAAGTTTGAGGTAGCTAAGACTTAGCATTGATTTTCAGCAACTTTTTTGTTGTCGCTCATTTTCTCCATATAAAATTATGTTTGATAAATTTTTTATATGGAAAAAATGTGCGACACATTCAACAAAAAAATATTCCAAAAATTAATGGTAAGTCCTAGCTTCCTCATACTTGCACTTTATTGTACTAAAATTTAATGGCCTAAAGAACTGCATACTCAACTTTTTTTTAGAGAGCGTAAATATAAGTGCAATATTTGAATGAAATTTGCAGAATTATCGTTAATTGCGCACAAGGTTTGGAACTTTGATTTTTAGGGTTTTTGTTGTAGAATTAACCTTATTTTAATAAAAAAATTGCGAAAAATATTTAAAAAATAGTTGCCCGTATTGTAAAAAAATTCGCTGTACCTAAACTTTATTGACTGACTGTATGTACATACAAAACAAAAATTGTTCCAACGAATTGATAACCTTCAGCTTATTTGAAGTCGGGTAAAAATGAGGTAATCGTGAAAAATCACTATCTCTACCGAAAACCAGAAAAAAGTGTAAAAATTTCATTAAATTAATTAATTTATTTTTATTAATGGTGATTTCGTTCCCACCAAAAAATTTTTTTGTTTTCGATGTGTTCGATTCTAAATTAAAGACAAAGGGTGAGAAAATTATGTGTTCGTTTCTTAAAATGTTGCACTCTTGTAAGGCAAAAAATGCACATTCTCTGCCCTGTGAAGCTTTGTCAGGGGAGATGATTGCCCAGAAAATTAGATGTTAGTTTAAAACGACAATATTATGAAATGCGTGAGCTAGACAAGGACAAGAAGACAAAAACATGCATTTTCAAAGAGTTGAGTGTAACATCGAACAGATTGGGCATCGGGGAAGGGTAACATTTTTTGGAAAAAATGAAATCATCATAAAACTCTTTCTTTAATTTTTAAAATCTTTTATTACTTATGAAAGTTGAGCGCATCTCGTGTTTATAAAACTTTTTATTAAACAAGTCAACCGATTTCAATTATCGTATACAAATTTAGGAGTACCGTTAATTTTTTCAAGATCCAATGATCAAATCACGGCACGACCCTTGGGGTACCACTCTTCCGATGAAAAAATAATAATTATAGACATCGGTTTACGTGATCCAAAGTTATGCGATAGCATACATAACAAAATAAAAAATATTCCGACGAACTTATTTATAACCACCCTCTTTTTTGAAGTCGGTTACAAATGTTTGAGAGCTTTTTTAATTTTATGGAAATACAGTGCAATTTATGAAATTAAAATAAAAATGATTTATTTATTACATACTGTACATAAAACTTGCATGTATTTTAAATAGCGTATTATCTGAAGCGAATATTCAGTTTTTTCTGATGATATATCTTTAAGTATGAAACGCCCAAAATAAATATTCCCGGGTGCGCCCCTGTACTGGGCCATCGATCGAATATATATAATTATACATACATATAACTGTGCATAGGTATATTTATAAAGCCATTTACTACTTCAATTGTGGCATGTATCCCAATACCCGAAAATTTTGTCATTTGCAAGCAGAATCGTACTTTTCCTGTATATGACGCTGATGTCATTTAAATTATGAGATTGCCAGCTCATACTATGCTTTACTACGTCAGACAAAAAAAAAAAATCGTATGAAATAAGATGTTTGTTCTCAAACGGTCCGGACACGGCATTCCTAAAAACGACACATTGCATAGCTGCATTTGTTTTTCAGACAAACCAACATTTGGCTGCAACAAGGTAGTCGATATTGGCTCATCGGACGGAGCCCGGGTAAAGACTGCACGAAGCATAGCGTAGGCATAATGGAATGGCCGCTCAAATTTTCCCCAGGTACCAAATTTCCTTCTACTGCTTGCGGTTGATTTTGTCAGTTGCGATGCATTCGCTAATTTAGCTCTAATAAATGTAACGCCTACAACTGCAACTCAGATTTAGTGCCAGAGAAATAAGTACCTAAAATTCATAGTAATGCATTATCACCTACCAAATCGGTTTAGTTCAAATTAATTCTTTGCAATCCGATCTATCTTAATTTAATGCATAAACATAAAAATATCGTAACAATTCGTTACAATTACAAAAGCTACCGAATTTGCGTATTTGTTAGAATATCTGAAATATTTACAAATTCATCCTGAGCGCATATATCCGCAATACGTATTAACTTGGTCACAAAAAAAAAAATAGTATTCAATGTAAGTACATACATACATATTACGTATTTATACAACTAGATCCTCACATAAGCCAAACATAGCATCCCAGCTAATTTGACATTTGACTGACTGAAAGACAGCTTTCAAACAACAAAGAGGCATATCATACATACATATGTAACAATGTACTAATCTTCCTTACTATGCATGGATATCTGTACATAAGTATGTATGAATTTATCCTTATGAATGTATTGTATATGTATGTATGTTTAAATATTTATGTTGTGCCCAAGTAACATCCCTTTTAATACGAAATTAGAAAGCTATAGCAGGTGCTGACGGAACAGGATATACTCATTCACCATTCGCTATGTAGGCGTTAAAACAGCTTAATTAAATGATGTGGAAAATTACCTTCGACGCCAATATTCGGACGAGTAGAAGGAGATGAAAAATAAGGCGCTTAAACACTACGAAAAGTGTAGTTAATTAGTCTTTTCGCATACAGAAATACATAAGTATTAGTTGTATGTGTTTTTAGGTATAATAAGGCAAATATTTATGAGCATTTGAAGATGACAATTTAAAAGTTGCCTATATAAAATGAGTCGGTACTAGAGCTCTAGATAGCCGATAGCTCGAAACTCGTTCATTGCTCAACTGCTCAAATGTTTGTTCAAAAT
>NW_016189754.1:0-3878 GCF_001687245.7 Rhagoletis zephyria
ACGAGAAAAATTTTTAGAACAGGAGAAAATAAAAACTAATTAAAAAATCAGTGGTTTCAATAAAAAAAATATTAACACTTGAAATAAAGCTAGTTTTAAAAAAAAACATTGCAGAAATTTAAAAAAAAAAATTTTAAAACCTATAAATCTTAAAATCTATAAAATTTAAAGGTCAGTAATATAAAAGATTTCAAAATTCAGCATTTTCAAAGTTTTTAGTACATAGTTAATTTTATTTAAAAAAAAAAAATATCATTTCTTTACTCTTAAAAACCCAAAATTTTTAAAGAAAAATTTATTCGAATATAAAAATTTTGACAGCTTAAAAGCTCTTTAAAGGTTGCATTCAAAGAAGATTGGGATTAAAAAATATTAAACTAAACTACGCTATGAAGATTTCAAAAATAAGTCAACAAAATACCTAAAATTTCTCAATGTTTATTATACTAATAATTATCCCAAAAAAATTTAAAACATCGAAATCTGAAAATCTTTAAAAATGAAAGTTTTAATAATATTAAAAATCTGAAACTTCATCATTTCAAATAATTTTTCAGTATTTAACTTTATTCAAATATTTTTAATTTGTCAAAATTTCTAAAGATAAACAATTTTTTAGCTATCATAAAAAGGTAAATATTAATAAAAACCTATTTGAAAATAACAAAAATATTCGAAATATCTAAAAAACATGACAAAACAATCTTTAGAAAATTTAAAATTTATGAAACTCAAAAAATTTTAAATATTAAAACATACATACATACGAGTTTAGCATTAAAAAAATATGATCGGACAAAAAATAAGAAATTTGGGAAATAAATCTTTAAAATTTATGAAACTTTGAAGATGTTGCAAATAAATGTTCAATAGATTGCAGGCTACTCCAGCGGAGCATTAGTACAAACCACTGACCACTCAACCAGAGCGGCCATCAAAAAATTTTACCATTCTGCATTATATTCAGTTAGGCCTAAAATGGCCAATTCATCTCCTTTTCGTGTTAAATTGCAATGAATGACTGAAGCACATTAATATGGCCACCTCTCTGCCATTAAATGAAGAGTTTCGCAGCAAAAGACTGCTCTGAAATATATTTAGGAAATACCGGTGGGCTATTTTACTCTAAAACGCTACACTCTTTCTGCCTCTACCGAGATAGATATATTTATTTCCTACATCAAAGGTATTCTCAAGAGTGAATCTTTAAAAAAACTTCGAACTACTTAAGTGAGCTCCCTTTCTGCTAACTCAACTTTAGTCACGTCTCCACAAAAAACTAATGTCTAATTGTCTAAATGACTGCCTTCCCGTCTCTCCGGCCATCTGTCAGCCTAGCTAATTTGCGCACAACGCTAATAAACTAATTTTACTCGCGCTTGCATCCGAAGCACGACTCCATCAAAATGCCTATTGTGACATGCGTTTGCCCACAACTCACGGCAAGCAAGTGCCAACCGACTATCTTTAGCACTTGTACTCCCTTTTTGAAAGACTAACAAATCTACTAAAAGCTCGAAGCGAGTAAAGAGACCCAAAGGATTTAATATTAACGTAAAATAAAGGCGAATGCGGATGTGAGTGCGACTGGAAGTATGCTAAGCAACGGTGGCACGGTCAGGTTGAAGACAGTCAGCCACAAAAGGCTGGTTTAAGGGTGAGAAGCGAGATGTAATAAGTCGACTGAGCTGGTATATGAACTGCGTAATATTTATATATACAACGTACTTGTATCCGCCGACACTCATAGACAGTGAAATATCACAACTCATATATTTTATTTTCCATTTGAGGAAAAAGGCATATCCATCCACTTGAGCAAAAATTTTAGCTTCCTGTCATTCAGCGACGACTTAAGTAGCTGGCAAGCAGCAATCGTGAGTTGGAGTTGTAGAATGTATGACTGCCGAGCGCGCTCTTTTGGGTGTGAATATCCTCAAGTTTGTCGCTGTGTGGTGGCTGCCAACTTTTTGACAATTGTCTTTCAAAGCAATTGTTTTCATCAGAGGTCTTTTGGGGCGCACTTGCAATAAATGAAAGGCAGCTCATTTGCGCCATAAAAGAGTTGAAAGGAGTTAAACAAACTGCGTATTACCGTTGCGTTAGCAATATGGCAAGCTAGGAAGAGAGAAAGTGAGCTGCAAGACTAAGTAGCAGCCAATGTGTTTGGCATACTNCCTCTTTCTCACTGTCTCCCTCGTCGAAGCTTTTAAGTAAGTGTTGCTGCAGTGCTTGGGGACAATTGTAAGTTAGCTGCTCGCTTTGTTAAAGAACTGCAGAAGAATTTCGGCAATGTGAACTGAAATAGTTCAGAGAAAAGAAAATAAAAGCGAATGAAAAATGCTTGCATTGGAAATTATTATTTTACATATTAAATTTTTGGAACAAAAGCATCAGAAAAATTCGTCTTTATTTAAAAAAAAAAACTTGCCAGCAAATAAACAATTTTTCGTTTTCTAAGGATATTTGGGATTCTGAGGAAGAAAGCATTCGGCATTCTAAGTATTTTTGCAATGCGGAATTTTTTGAATTCTTACGGAAGAAAGATGTAAATTTATTTTTTAGCAGAAAATTATAATTTTTTTTTTTAATTTTGAGATTTTTGGATTTTTTGTTAAGCAGAATTTTCGAATTCTTATGGAAAATATGATCTTTTATACTTTAGCAGAAAGTCTCCTTTTTTTTAGAATATCATGGTATCCTTACGGAAGAAAAAGGCTAACTTTTATTTTAGCAGAAAATAAAAGATTTTTGGTTTGTTGTGGTCATTTTGTTGGGGCACCCACGGAAGAAAACTGCCCCTGTGTATTTTAACAGAAAATACACAATTTTTAGTTATTTTCTAGATCAATTTCGGGACTCTTTTGGAAGAAGGATGTCTCTTTATTTTTTAGCAGAAACTAAAAATTTGTTTTTGTTTTTTTTGTTTAGAATTTGTTGTTATTCTAACGGATGTCTTGTGATTTTGCAGAATTGGTTAAGGCCTTCCGTGATTTTCGGGGACCTTTCGAAACTTTTTGGAAAACTTTCCTGAATTTGCNGCAGGTTACTTTTTGCTCAAAATATTTCAGCTTCTCCTTCGAGCACATTTTGCAAAGATTTTTTGTGGCTTTCACAAAATTGCCTTGCATTTAATTACAGAAATTACAATATAATTCCAAAATATTTTTACAACTACATACACTTAAACAAAACCAACAAGCTTACTTTTCCTTTAAAAAAGGGATGTTTAAAACCACAACAAAATATTACAAATCTGCAAAATTCCTATTTGACTTCTATGACTTGCTGCGTTTCTTAATTATGTACAATATTCACATACATACATACTTACATACTACATGCATACGTATGTAGGTAAGTGTGCTTATGCATCTGCATATCTTCAACCGCAAGCTTTTAACCACATCTCAATTAATCAACCACAAATTTCTGAAACATGCATAAATGCATGTTATTAAAATCTCAATCATGTCACAAGTAGACTCTGTAAATTAATATATGGAATGAGTGTGGGCTGGAATGTTTCCAAATACATACGTAAAACAGGGTGTACGTAGTTATGAATTTATACTTTCCCTGTAGTTCTGTTGGAGTTTTGCTGGTGATTGGTGCTGGTGATTCCATGCATCCCCGATTGTTAGGCAATTCGCTAGCGCCAGGTTATGCGACGCTCGTATTGAAAATATCACATACTAGCGATTTTGTGCATTACTGGTCGTTAGGCAATGCGCTAGCTATTAGCAACCGCATATTTTGCACCATATAATCGCTAGCGAAAGGACAAACCACGCGCACAGCTCGGTACGCTTCAATGATATTGCCATGTTAGATTCGTTAGACAAAGGAATTGGTATCGCTAATATCGGGTGACCAGT
>NW_016189756.1:0-3878 GCF_001687245.7 Rhagoletis zephyria
GGTCAGACGGTTTCGTTCGTTCGGTCGATTGTGAGCAAGCGCGGCTACGATGGTCAGTCACCTGAGATGCTTACAGCCTCAGCCACCTCACCCACTTTCAATATCCGATCATTCAATATCATTCCATGAATTTTATCGACGATTTCTGCCACAGGGCGGGATTGAAGAGGGACTTTTAGGGAGTGATTTTTGTTTGCAGAGATAGGACTCTGCGTTTCAGTTGCCGAACCCAAAATTCGAATTGTAATGATGCGCTTGATCTTGAGGCTGGTATTTTTTATATAACAATACTAGAGGTCTCTTTATTTTCCGTCAGGAAACAATTCAACTTGTCCCCTCTCAGTGATGTCAGTTCCGAAATAATGCTTTTTAAATGTTCGTTTAAAGATTTACAAGCTTTTAAAGAAGGAACATCGAAGGAAGGTAAATTTAAGGGCGTAAACCCGTAGGCAGGCAATCCTTTGTTTATTTACAATTATGTGCATATTATCTGCAAATACAATTGGTAATTACATAAGTACACATATGAAAATCTCTCAGCTTCTATTGCAAATGCTTCACTCACAAGAACTGCACCCACTGGTCTCAACTAAAGCTGTTAACCATGCATTTGCCGTCGGTCCGTCGGTTTGTCTGCTTTTCTATTTGCCCGTCTACATATTTTTCCATACATACATATGTATATATGTATATCTGTCTGCCTTTCTAACAGAAGTTTTGTCTTTCGTATGTCGATACGGTAGAATGTTTGCTAGCAACTCCTTTTCTTAGAGCCGTATTGCTGGCTGGAAACTATTGGTATTGCTCAGTGATGGGCAAAGTTGTATTAACTAAGTATTAAGTACTAAATACAAAATCATTTAGGTATTTATGTTGTGGTAAATACCAAATTACAACACTTTTGGATGTTACTAAATACCGATTATGCTAGTATTTACTTATAATCACAGCGCTAAATCTTAGTCTAAGAGTCTAAGAGTTACTTAGTTTCACCTAACGAAACACCACGTACAGAAGTACTGTGAGACTTTGGCTATTCAAACTACCGCACACCAAAGTATCTAGAGGTCATTGCTTCACTAAATACCGCGCACAAAAGTATAAGAGTCTTTGTCTTTACTAAATACTGGATACATAAGTATTTAGTATTTATGGCATCACTAAATATTAAATACTTACTATTTACTCAGAATAAAAAAAATAGAATTTCAGGATTTTTGAGTCTGCTTTAGGGTGTCTAAGATTTTCTAAAAATATATCGAGATTTTAGAGATTATTTCGATATTTTCGGGGCTATTTTGGCATTTTTGGGACTATTTCAGGATTTTTGAAACTGCTTCGATACTTTTAGCATTAACGGGATTGTGGGGACTATTTACATACTACTTCGAGGTTTCTAGAATTTCTGGGGTTCTCGGGACTATTTCGGAATTTTCAAGGCTGCTTCAAGAAGTTTAAGATTCTACAGACTATATCGATATAACCTTCGACAAAAAAAAAAGGGTTTTCGAGACTAAATGTACCGATAAATATCAATACATTTTACGATACAAGTTTCGACAAAAAAAAAATATCGATAAAAATATAGATAGTGATAACGATAAAAATATCGACATATATACCGATAAATATATCGATTGAAAAATCTATAATTTATCGATATCAGAATAGATAGATACAACGAAAATTCCGAATTGGGTCCTAAAATCACGATATAGTCCTGGGAACCTAGACATTTAAGTAAAGTTGATTTGAGGTGTGTTGAGGTGAGTTGTGGTGAGGTAAGATGTAAGATGTAAGGTAAGATGTTAATTTTTTTAATTTCTCCTAAATCATAAAGTATTTGGTTTGAAAATATTTAGCCATCGACTAAGGTATTTAGTACTTTAGAGTAATTATTCTACATCTCCAAAGTACCTGTGTACTTTGGAACAGAGTATTTAGTGCATGCTAAATACTTTAATTTTTTGTACTTTAGTATCTAGCAGCTCCTAAATGCCTAAGTTTTTTTTATTGAATATTTAGACATTTTTAAACACAAGGTATCTGAGTATTTAGTACCAAAACTGGTACATACTTTAATTACAAAAGTATTTAGGTATGCCCATCACTGGTATTGCATGTGTATAGTTCTTCGCTCTGCACCTTGTTTTAAAGAAACATTGTTATAGATGCTGGTTTTTAGTGGTATGTTGGTTGTTTAAATAGTGTTGCAGTTGCTGTTAGGCGTTGTCTGTTTGCTTGGTGCTGTCTGTGCCTCGGTTGGTGTTGCCTGTAGTGCGACGGTTATTGGTTGCTGCTTGTTGGCTTCCTGCAGCTCTTGGAATTTCACATCGAGTATTTCTTTCCTACTTTGCTTTTCAATTGGTGCTCGTTTCATTTCGCCACAAGTTTTTCTTCCACAACTATTGAAAGAACTGTAGACACTCATCTTTCGATGTTTATTTGTGCTTATAATTACTGGTGTGTGTGTGTGTGTGTGTGAGTTCTAGTGTTTTCATATTCAAATGATGGAATCTGTGCGCAACAACTTCGAGCAACACTTTAGCTTCCATATTTCTATGAATGTAGACTCTAGAATGAATGCTTTACCATTTCCTGTTTGTGCCACTTCAGGCTTCCTGTATCTCGAGGCAAGCTAACCGGGTTGACTGCGAGGAAAGTGCGTAGGCCGGAGATGCATGGAGGTGCAAATAAGCAAGCATGCATATACATATGTAGGTATGTAGATAAACAATACTTGTGGTATAGATGCACCTTGCCAATGAAGCTACACAGCCAGGCATGTTTGCATAAGACCATCCTCAACATTCATGCTGTTGGCTAAGCTTTATTTTCTCCTCAGTCCGCACAGTGTGACATCAAAGTGAAACAAATAAATGATCGCTCAAACAAAGCAGAAAAAATAAAACATATGTACTTATGCATTTAGTTTTCTTCATTCAACCGTTTGTGGCATGAATTAACACACTAATTTTTATTGGCATAAAATTTACGAGCCATTCGCTTGCTTTCTTGGTTGACCGCTTGTAATTGTGCAAAAGCTTCATAAAATTAATTGCGACTAGCCTTTTATAGCGTCTGCTGTGCGTAAATAGCCAACCGGGCAAGTCGGACGGCAAGTCATGAAATCAGCTAGTAGTAGAAGCAACTGAAGCGACTCTGTCGATGATGCCCACACAGCCGCGTGTGAGTGAGGTACATTGATGACACTCTTCATCTTTATTCAACTTGGTTTTTATTGAAAGCGAATGGCAGCATGTGGTCAGCGATTTATGTGTGGCAAAGTGTTTGCAACCCGCGCTTAATGAAAATTTCGTAATTCCAACAGAGACGGGGTTGAAAATATGGGCAGAGAGAGGATTCGCGAGTAACTCTTGGCAAGGGGTGTCATTTCGGTCTCGAAAAGCTTATGAAAATCAGAGCGATCTTTTGATGACAAGAAATACCCTCTATAAATATTTTCATTTTGGCACCCTTAAGTGTACACAACTGCTCTCGAATAGTATGAAGGATAAAAAAGCCTTGTCTACACTGGGTTTGAATAAAGACGCAAACTTATTAATTGGCGATTTCTTTTTGATTCCGGCCCAAATTGACATACATATATATATATCGTCGCGTTCCCCACAGATTCGCCATTTCGGTTTTAATGCATAAGTGATGTAATACGGAGAAAAAATCTAAAACAATACTAAATAAATTCACATCGCTAACAAGCATTGCCGCCCACGCATCTAATCCACTAAATAATCAATGACCTTCAATCAACCGCGAAAAACATACATCATTCAGTGCTCATTCACTGAGCTATGTATTTATTCAATGCAAATATTTCACGATTAATTGATTTGAGTAGAGATTTTTCAGCTTAGAGG
>NW_016189757.1:0-3877 GCF_001687245.7 Rhagoletis zephyria
TAAGAGCAGGTCATTTTTATTGAATTGATGAACTCAGTCCAAATGTACAACCCACACATTGTCCGTCCGTCCGTCCGGCCGGCCGGCCTGCGATTCACCCCCACTTGCAAAATTTCACACGAGAACGATAAATTAAAAATTCAAATAAAGAATTTGACAGCAAGAATTAGTTAGCGGTCAGTTTTTTGACTCTATACGTTTGAAATTGCTATGTACGTATGTATATGTGATTATTTACTTGTATCGACTCAATTTCATTTATTGCTATATCGAGCAAGTGGCGATAAAGTAAACGACTTACTCATGCAGGTACCTATAGTTAGATACTTCCCTGCAGGAAATATTCGAAGTAGTGCGATAAGCCTGCTGTATAGTAGCAGTATTGATGCTACACATACATATGTATTTGCAAAGCGTTGCTAATTTGGCATACAATGTAGTAGCGTCTTTTACATGTACTATACAATACAGATAGTTTTATGTGTAAGCATTTGCATTATATCGCTCATTCTCTAAAAAAAAACTGCCACAAGACTGTCGCATGCATATTTGCTCATTTAATTCTTGCTAATCTCTTCTTCGATATCTAAAGCTTGTAGGCGATTTTTTATTTTGTTTTATTATTATTCACACAGTTGTTGTACTTTTAGCTTTGATGATGATTCAGTTGTACTGCAGTTGTCGCTTGCTTCATTTTGCATACCGGGCGTATGAGTCAGCTTAGAGCTAGCACTCGCATCAGTGCAGCAGCTGCTGAATGTGTAGGTACATTGAGTTCGGATGCTATTTTGTTTGCATCATAGATGGCTAGGAGGTGGCTCAATGGTCGTGCAATAGAATTTTAATATTTTCCAAATTCATTTTGTGCTTTATATTTATTACATAACATCTCTTTGTATATATGCATAAGGAAATTGTCATCTCAATATATGTATGTATATGTACCAGGGATGCTGCGAATATTTGCATTCGCATTCGTTATGCGAATGATTCACATCATTTCGCAAATCATCTGATCCGAATGTTTTGCGAATGCGAATGCATACATGGGCAGAGAGTCCACTCTAATATTGTTAAAATGGCTCTAAGTACATTTAACCAGGGTGCGGACAATAGCCGGCTTTTAGCTTCATGCGCTAAACGGTTAAGTAGTACATCAAGCAAATTGATGGGCCTTCAACAAGTACTGCTAAAAGTCTTACAAGCAACCCNAATGTGATATAAAAGCTCAATTGAAGGCCTATCTTAAAGAAAAACGAGCTGATCTCGGTGAAAATCCTCTCGATTTGTGGAAACCTGAACTAAATTACGAAAAATTTACAGATCTGGCCCGCAAATATTTGAGCGCTCCACCCGACAGCGTTCCAAGTGAGCAATTGCTCAGTGCCGGCTTTATATACGAGCGTCTAAGAAATCGCCTCATGGGAGAAAAGGCAGCAAAATTACATTTGTTTTAAATGACTTCAGTTGCTTATACTTATTTTAATGTTATTCCTAACATTCGCATTCGCATTCCGAAATATCGCATTCGTATTCGCATTCGCGAATGTGAATAATATGACTTTCGAAACATCTCTAATATGCACCTACATATGTAGATCATTGTGTATTTCGTGACTTAGGTAATAAATGCATATGGTTTTTTTTCATATTTTTTCGTTTTTGTTTTACAACCATTTAAATTTTAGGCGAAATCTCTAGATTTAATAATTACCTTTAATTTTTTCCCAAATATTGATTTGAATATCTTCTCGAATAACCAAGTGGTCATTAAGGCATACTCTTCTAGCTCGGTTTGACCTCAATTAGTGGAGGAATGTAGGAGAGAGCTGGCCTATATCTGATCAATACGAAATTAGAGGAAGGGGCTGCTCCGCACTGAATGAGTGCCACGCAAAAATTACCCAAATTTATCACTTGGAGGACAAGCAGAGGTAGAACGGTACAGGATCGTATGGGATTACTCGGCAGTTCTGGGTATCCTACGACCCACTTAAAAGCTCTCTTTATAATGAGCAAAGAAGATACCTACAAATTTACTACAGTGTGCACAGGGTACTGGCCCGTTGGGGTACATGCCGAAAGGATTGGATTGCCCTTCAACAGGTTCTGTCGCCGTTGCCATGACCGAATTAAAAGAGACAGTCGAACACTTAATCGATATTATTACCTGATATTTTATCAATATAATTACCGGTTATTTTATCGATATCATATTATTCACTAATATCACATCATCTCGTTTTTGAATGTACTTATCTGCTTAAATATATCTTCCGTCTTATGCCAGAAGCAGGAATGTGCAAAATTTACAAATTTTGAGTTATTGGGTTGACTTGATAAACCTGTGGATGTTCTATGCGATACCAAAACTCAGAACACCATGTATACACGGAAACCACATATTTTACAATGTCAATTACATGAATGTACTTAGGGTTAAGTCTCATAAAAGAAGCATTCAAACTTGATTTCCCAACATTTTCATTTTTACACATTCATGTTTTTGGCTTAAGATGGACTTACTAGTTATGTTCACTTAATATAAAAAAGCCGAATAAAATACGATATACCAAAAATCCCGAAAACTGAAGAAACTGAGGCCTAAAAATATACATTTGTATTGAAAAAATCCTGTGTGTCAGCGCAGAGCCAATTTAGTTTTCACGCCATGAAACAATGGGTGAAGAACATTGCGATGCCAACTATTCCCTCAATGCCTTGCCTTGATCTTGTAAAGCTTCAACGAAGTGGTTTATACTCTAGTGAGCTTTCCAATATCGAAAGGAATCGGCAGCTCTATATAATATTACGACGGGCCTCTGTTGGCTTATTTGTGATTGGAGAGAAGAAGCATCAGCGTATGTCCTCTTGCACTTCACTGTTGGACAGCTGACAGGCCATTGCGCGATTGGTGTTCATGCTTTGCATTTGGCTTGCACTTCCTGTCTAATCCCTCAGGCTCAGCAATAATCACATTCGCATAGCGCATTCGTTTTGCGGACAAAATTAATGGCCTCTTTTCAGTTACCGTTGTATCACAACTACATTCTTTTAATTGTCCAAGTGTGCCTCGTATTTGTGCTACCACTTTAACCAAACCGAACCTGAGAGCACCAAATTAAGTTAGCTTAGCCTAAAAAGAACGCACGTGGTTATACACTAGTTTTTTTGATATCACAGAAAATCTGTCTTGACATATTATTGAAAACTATTGATCGTCATTCAAATTAAATTGTTACAAACCCTAGTCGCGTCCACTAAAAATTATTTTAAAATGTTGAAATATTCGTAGATTTGTTTATTTAAACAATAATAAAATCATTTAAACCTTAAAAAAATTCTGAAGCGTATCCGAAAAAACGCCAAGCAAATCAAGCGAATTTATCGAATTGATGGCAACAGCAAGAGTACTAGAATCTTTGTAGCTATCACCGAAAGAAAGAAGAGAAATAAGTTTGCGGCACCTGGCCACAGCAAAGGGTTAATGAACTGTGGCAAAGTAGTTGCTGTTATATGTACTTTTTTATTGATTTACATTGTACTCGCACTTCTGCCAACATTTGTTCTCAAAAGAAAGAGTCAGAGTCTGACGACGTCTTCAAGAAAAGTAAATAACGTTGAGTTGAACCCGCAAATTTTCTTTGCGAATTCTTTTGCGAAGTACCAATTTAGCAATCTTAGATTTAATGTATGTATGTACATATCCCATTCTTGTGATTGTTGAGTGTAGTCGTTTTTTTTTTGGTTTGCCAGTAAGTAATTAATTTCAAACCAAAAGTCCGTTTTTTGTAAACAATATTTCTGCTTTGGGGCACAAACATTCCGTACAGTATTCTTTTTTTTTTGTTAATCTTCTTTTAATATTTCGATTGGT
>NW_016189758.1:0-3877 GCF_001687245.7 Rhagoletis zephyria
ATTTACATAATATTTCTGTGAGTCAAAATGAAATGCCAGTGGGCTGAATCGGAGCCGCTGCTTAGCTGTAGCTGAGTGTGTTTCTCGAACTTCAGCGAGCTAATTTGCTCACGCTTTCGACCAACTTTTGGCTTTGACTTCTCTTGCTTTGTTTTTGATTTGATTTGCATGTCTTTAAGTTGTTGAAATAAAAAAAAATAAATAAAAAAATTCGAATATTTGCGAAAAACCATTTATTTTATAAATGAGGACCCATTTAGTCAGTGTAATATCTGGAATTGAAGATCCCCAGTAGTTCCACGTGCCGGATGCGCTGATAAAAACGCGATAGCTACAATACGAAACCCTATCTCCATTGGCAGGGAATAAAAATTGAAAAAAAAACGAAAAAAGGGAAAGCGCGAAAAATTCGGCGCCAATTAGCAGCGACGGAAAGATACACAACTACAAAATCGTACGTACAGATTTTGATTAAAAGACCAAACATAGTCCCAAAAGCAGCTCGTAGGTAGCTTTTCGCATCCAAAGCCAGCGGTTTCGGCCCCAACTCGACATCATCAAGGCAGCTGCGATAACATTAGTGCGGCTATTCTTAAAACTAATTAGAAATTCAAATTTGTTTATTGTAATAGTAAGGTGTTATTGTTGTGGTTTTTGCGATTCTGTGTGACTTCCACCTATTTTTGTGCTTTTTGCTGATTTTAAATATGTAAATATGTATATTAAACCGCCTTACATTACAAATAAACAAAAAAAGAATTCCTCGTACACCCCTGAGTCTAGAGTATTTTTGCAAGGCAATTTCAGAAAAAATATTTTTTTAAGTTTTCAAAAGTTTAATGATTTTTTGGTAAGATTTAGTGTATCGACATTAGATGGTAGGAAATTATATCTGATGGGTAAGTACTAGAGCGGATCGATGCATTTTGGAACAAAAAATTGTGTCCTCGAGACAAAATCGTTGACGATATATCATATTTTAAGACCCAATTTCAGATGAGCCATTTAAGTAGAGATTGTTGATTAACGTCAAAAATTCATTTTCATATCACATATTTAAACTGTACTCAAATTACCAATATTGGCCATTTTAATACTAGATAAGCAAACCCTGTGTTTACGTCAAGCAACAATCAGCTGTTCAGCATAAAAAGGTAAACAAACCAACACATGCAGCAACAATTTCAATGAAAGAGCAACAGTGGTGCCACTTGTTTGGCATGTGAAAATCCAAAATTTAGCTTAACCCTCTACTGCAGGAATTATGATGGAGATGAATAAAAAAGTTGTAACTATAAAAAACACGCTATTTACGTGTTAATAAACTTATATCGAAAGAAAACCGACTCCAAGTCAATTATAAACTGACTTAACGAAAAGGAGACGGCTATCAATTCGTCGGAATTTATATACATTTTTTATGTATGTTACCGCATAACTTTGGGTCACGTTATCCGATTTCTATAAATAATTTTAAAGGAAAGGTGTTACCTCACAGGTGTTCTCTTTCCGATCACCCCACGTTGATATTATTTGAACTTTTCTGAGCTCTTAAGCGCAGTTAAGCCTTTGGTGGAAATAGGCTATAAGATACGACTGTAAATTCCGAAGTTGTGAAAAATCGAAATACTTCCTTGACTAAAGTTTAATGAGCTTTAATTTACTGATATTAAAGTAGTGGTAGGTTAGTGTGGTACAGGAGTGTATGCCGCAAGTTTTTTCCAGTACGGTACGGTAAGTATGTCTTTTCGAGGTAGGCTGCCTCTAGCATCTAGACCATATTCTTTACATACGAGTAACTAGCGTGAACAAATATTTTTGCATTACTTTATTTTCTAATGTATTTTTTTCGCGTGCAAACGCAATTCTACAACTTAACGAAATTCTTTTCTTGTCCTTGTTTATGATTGTGGCAGCTCACAACAATCAAGCTTGTGGCCATGAAAATGGGAACAATGGGCTTTATGCGCTTTTACACTGCTTTTGCATGCGCTTCTGACTCACTGCCTCCGCGCGATGTGTGCCATTCTTTGTTGGAAGGTTTTCATTCTCATTTCACTTTTAAGCAGAAAAGTGGCTTTAGGTAAATGCTCACAAATTCTATATTTTGTTGCAAGAGTTGTATGTGCATAATTCTTAAATGTGGCAAGGTAAATTGCTTTAATTTGTTTTTATTTTTAAAATTTTTTTTATCTGATGCTAATTTTTTTGTATGTGGTGGATGGCTAGATATAAAATTTTACAATTGCGCCAAAAGTTCCTGGTTTAGTTTGGACTGTCTCTTGAAAAATAAATTTTATTTATTAAGTTACGCATATAATAACGGTTCCATTCTCTATCAGTGACAAATTCCTGTCACAGTTTTTATTACGAAAAAAATTTAAATTTGTCAGTAAACAATTTTTGTCACCGATACAGAATTGGGCTAAAGCCGAAAAAAATAATGTAAAAAAAAATTTTAACAAACTTTTATTTAACATGTGTTCTAAAAATTAATAAAATATGAATAAAATAAGTCAAGGCCTTTGTTAAGGTTACTAAAAGCTAATGGTAAGTACATATGCACCTAAATATGTTCATTTCGGTGATTATACTCAGGTAACACACTGGTGTATAACTTGGGGTAAATTTATGAATTTTGGTACAATTAATCAGATTTATACCAAAATTCGTAAAATTACACCAAGTTGTACACCAGTTGCTACTTGGGTACTTACCATTTAGAGTTCTGAAACCTTGATTTATTTCATTCTTTTTGTGCACATATTAAAAAAAAATTGGTTTAATTTTTTTATATTCAGTAATTTTGAACTTTTCGGTTAAAAGAGCTAGATTTCACCTAAACAAAAAAGTATATTTTATGGGACATATATTCACAGAACATTTTAGCCCATTAGCTCCCCCCTGAAAGGGACTTTTTGACCCTTATTTCAAGAAACCCCGCAAAAAGCAAATTTGGGTGTTCGTTAGAGCATTGATATATTCTAGAAAATTATGCTTTGGAAAATTTTACTGCGGGTGTTCTCCGGCAAACACTTAATACCACCAACGTAAATGTCTCTAAGTAGGGGAGTGTGGTGTATAAATCACAATGAAATATTTCTAAAATCTGTTAATCTTCATTTTACATGCCGTTGCTTGTTTTGCTATCAAGTGTAATAATTTTAGACCTATGTATGTGTGTATACAACCGAAACGAGTAACGACTACTAATAAGTAGTAAAAACTGTTTTGCAAATATATACATAATTACTGAAATGATTATATATGGGTTTTCGTTTTCATCGTAGGTTATATATATATATATATGTTCGTAAGTATGTGATTAATGAACTTAATTCTGTGGAACGTGTTTAGTCAAAAGCAGCTCTTTCTACGATATTGATTTGGGCGTATTTGTATGTTAATGAAGATTTATTGTTTTGTTATTCTACTTGGCCAAACACAACAAATTACCAAATGCGAGCAAATACTTGGCAAGCAAAAATGCAACGGAACGTTTTATGAATTGGTAATTTCATATCGATATTATTTATTTATGCGCTCGCATAGCGTAACAATGGATAAATATGAAACATATCTGCATGTATATCATGTATTTGTAAAGCATATATGTATGTGTGTGTAAATAACAAAAAGTGGCAGAAGTTTCTATTGTGATTTAAGCCTTCTTTTCTCCACATTTACGTGCAGACAAACAAAAACCGAATTATTAATAGAATGGTAGTAAAACAAACTATGAATATGTATTAAAGAAATTTACTTGCATCGTGTGACATTAAAAGTTACACCCGCAGACAAGAGAAGCTGTGGTTGCCACAATGCGGTGCTTTCATAATTTAAACAATAGGTGCATTCTTTTGCAACCGAGCTACAA
>NW_016189761.1:0-3876 GCF_001687245.7 Rhagoletis zephyria
TACATAATAAAATTAAAAGGAATTACGGGCGGTATGTTGTGTTTGGCAACAGCCAGGACAACAAACTTGTGCGTTACTTTTAACCTCCGAATTGTCAAGTGAAGCGGCAACGGTGGGAAAATTTGCTGCGGTTTTTCATTAGGGGACTCATCACGTGTGCGCGAAAACCATTTTAGTGCCAGTGACTATATTTGTTGGTGCAGGATTTATCATACCGAATATGAAGAGAAAATCTCCCACTCATATACATGGATAGACCAAATTTCAAATGGTGGTCTGATAAAACCTAAACCAGAATTTCTTGTTGACATAAAGAAACTGGAAGTAATTTTTAATAAATTTAATGGTGTTTATAAATGAGTGTTTTTCATTTAGTGTGTAATTCTGTGTAAGTAGCATTTCCACATTTGCATTAAAACGAAAATGCAATAACTAAAATGAAGCTGATTCTAACGAGATTTTAAATATTTTCCTATTTGCAAAAACTTTCATTTCAAAGATCTAGGGCTGTATGCATAAAACCAAAGCAAATGCTTTTTCTTAAAATTTCAGACCTTTTACTCGATTTTTTCAAACAAATTTAAGTGAAAGGTATGAAATTTTAAGTAAAAGCAATTGCTTATTTTTTATGCATACGGCCCATTGAGTTTTATCAAATATGGTAAATGCACAACAAAGGGTTAATTTCTTTGTTTACATTTTTTGACACTACAGTCAACTATGAGAGAGCTCGACTGAGTACCCTGCCAGCCAAAAGTGGTGAAAATCTGGTGAAACCGCGGGTTTCAGTCACTTCAAAACTGGTGACAAAANTTTTATCAAATATGGTAAATGCACAACAAAGGGTTAATTTCTTTGTTTACATTTTTTGACACTACAGTCAACTATGAGAGAGCTCGACTGAGTACCCTGCCAGCCAAAAGTGGTGAAAATCTGGTGAAACCGCGGGTTTCAGTCACTTCAAAACTGGTGACAAAACTGGTGACATTTGTATGGGCGGTGTGCAGATTGTCACCACTTTCCCCCTGTACGTGTGATCCTTACATCACTGTCGCACTCATTCAGATACTTCGTAAGGAAAACATATAGCTGCACTCGTCTAGCATTGCCCACTTCAGCTGGCGTAGGGTTGCATTCTCTTCACAGCGAATTCAAAATAAAATTAAAAACAATAAATAAAAAATCTTAAAATTTTTTTTATTTTTATTTTGCAAAATTTATTTTTCAAAATGCATTGTTAACCTAATATACATAGTTAGTAATCAATATTATGAATAAAAATTACAATTAACATTATTAAAAAAGATATTTTTACATACATATGTGGTTGCTTAATTGCTTATTATTACTACTACTCCTTTGCATATATATTTATTTATTTATTTATTTATTTATTTAACTAAAAAATGAGGTTGTATTTTTAAGACAATTCAGTCTTTTATAATACATCAGCGCGCATTAATTTACAAAATTTAAATCTTAAATCTAACATGAAACAAATAAGTGATAACAATAAATTTAAATACAAAAGCTTATCCTTAAAATTAATATTAAAACTTAACATCAAATAATAGATATTATCACTCCTATAAAGAAACTTAACAATTAAGTATAAAAGAGAAAGGGAGAAAGAAGTAAAGAGAAGAGAAAAGCTGAGGTGCAATCACTTTATTTCATTAATTAAAGTGTTCATGCATTATCCTCCCGTAGTTGCCCCTATCCATCGGCGACCTAACACTATCAGGAACGGAATTCCAAAGTCTCACAGCATTGACGAAAAACAGCCTCGAGGAAGACAAATATGAATATTTAGGGATAATAAGATTTGTGTGTCTGCAAGACTTAGATAATTTTAACTTTTCGTAGAGGTATTTCGGAGTTTTGAATTCAATAAGTTTGTACATATATATACAGTTTCTTGCTGCGAGATATTCAAAGATGCTGCATCCAAGAATTTTGTTTCTCCAGAGGGAGATATGGTCAAATTTTTTGAGGCCAAAAACATAACGCGTGACATTATTAAACGCAACATCAATTTTGTGATGCGAAATGGAATCAAGCTTGCTATATACAAGTTCAGAGTACGTTATGTGTGGTACAATGAGTTGAATAGCCAGCTTTCTTCGAGTCTCCAAAGGCGTAAATGGCGCTGACATTCTCAATCTACGTAAAACAGAATACACATTACTCACAGCTTTATTTATTCGGTCAGAGCAGCTTAACTTAGAATTAACGACGAAACCTAAATTTCGAATTTTGTTAGTAAATTCAAGAACACTATTACCAACAAAAAGTTTTGGAATATCTTCTACATATACTTCACTATTACTAACAGGTAACACATACGACTTTGCGGCATTTATGAAAAGAAAATTATCACGCGCCCATTGCGAAATTGCAGACAAGTCACTATTTATTTTATAACACAGATCCTCAACAAGACCGACACGGCTAGACAAATACAATTGAATGTCGTCAGCATAGGCATGGACATTAACATACTGACACACAGAAAATACATCATTGACAAAAAGACTAAACAAAAGGGGACCAAGCACGGAGCCTTGCGGCACACCGGAATCAACAACACAAAATTTGGAGGAGATATCTTTACCCTTCACCTTTTGGGTTCTTCCCACAAGGTAGCTAGTCATAAGCTTAACAGCTCTTTCAGAAAAACCAAAGTAATATTTGAGGTTTGCACAAAGAATATCGTGATTTACTAAGTCAAATGTCTTAGAAAAATCAAGGAGGCAAAGTAAGGTTAAGTCACCGTTGTCAAACTGTATTCTTATGTCGTCAAGTATTTTTAGCATAGCCATAGAACAGCTATGCTTGGGTTTAAATCCTGATTGCAATGAGGATAAAAGGTTGTTTCCTTGGATAAAGGAGGAAATTTGCGCTGCCATCATAGACTCGCACACTTTCGAAAACACTGACAAAATGCTTATTGGCCTATAATCACTGGGTTTTGTGGCAATATTCTTTTTGGCGACAGGAATAATAACCGCTTTTTTCCATTCCGTTGGAAAACACGAAGTCGTAAAGCAGTGATTAACGATATGTGTTAGAGTTCCTAGAATAAATGGCAGCACACGTTTCCCAAACTGCAGGGATATCCCATCCTCGCCAACAGCATTAGATTTGATGCTCATAATGGATTTCATAACTTCAAATTCAGTCACTCCGTTGAATTGAAACGTTTCGTTTAGTGTAAAATTTTCATTTAAATTATTAACTACAGGACTATCACAGCTTTTACTGGCACTACTAAAATAGGCATTAAGTACGTTTGGATCGATATTACACTCAGTCTTAAGTTTTCCAAGCACATTAAGATGTTTTAAATTGCGCCATAGATCTTTGGAAGGCAGTGAAGCGTTCAACTTAGAGCTACAATATAACCGCTTAGCTTGTCTTATAACTGTAGTAGCATTGTTCCGAGCAATTTTGTATTGTGACCAAGCAAAGTCAGTCTTGGTTCGTTTCCATTTTGAGTATAACCTGTTACGAGTTAATATAGCTGCTCTGACTTTGCTATTGTACCACGGGCAAGAGCTTTTCATAGCACGAACAATACGTAGAGGGACATGGACATCAAATAATTTAGTCAAAGTATTATTTAAAAAGTCAAGTTTCGCATCTACAGTCTCAACAAACCAACATTCATCCCAGTTAACATTTGACAGATCAGCAGACAGATTATTAACTTTTACAGACTTCAAATCACGATACATAAAACTAACAGGATTAGCAGGACAATTAAACGACAAATCAAATGCACAAAATATTAGATAATGATCAGATATAAAACTTATTTGATCGACTTTAATGACATGGTCAAGACTAGACGTGATAACAAGGTCCAACAAACTT